>NC_072463.1:9473531-9632019 GCF_027596085.1 Anoplopoma fimbria | reverse complement strand
TCAATACCTGAACATCTCTCAATCACCTTTATGTATTCATGTCCTATTTATGCACATTACTGACTTTGCTTCTTCCTTTCTCGCCTCGCAGGTTTTTTTAAATCGTGGCTATATCTGGACCGTGGTCGTGCCTCCTGCTGTGGCCCTGCTGACACCCACTGCTACTACCATTATTATTATTAGTCACATTACTAATACTATTCCCTGTACTATTACGCTTATTGACTTTGCTTCTACCCTGGAGTCTTTGTGCTTTCGCCTCGCAGGTTTCCATGAACCGTTGTGGTACCTGGACCACAGTTTTCCTGTGCTAATGTGAGGGTTCCGGGACAGAGGATGTCGCATGTGCACAGATTGTAAAGCCCTCTGAGGCAAATTTGTAATTTGTGATTCTGGGCTATACAAAATAAATAAATTGAATTGAATCTCTGCTGATACACCCTAAAGAGAGGATCCCTGTGAGAAATCAGAGAAACATAAATAACCCTTGACAAGAGACTGACACCTAACCAGAACCACTCACTGTCCAGTCCACTGAAGAGGTCAAGAAAAACTTTTGTTTTCTTTTTCTCTATCTTTTTGGCCCTGCCCCTCTGACAGTCTGAGTCCGCCACTGGGGAAGGCAGTGATGCATGAAGCAATTTTCTTTCAGCAGCTCCAGCTGGAAAAGAAGGCAATTAAGTCCTAGCAAATCAAGCTAGCAAAGGTTCAGTGCAGCGTAATCTAGCATGCTGAGAAAAACAAAACCCTACTTCCACACCTCCACACACCTGGCCAATCACTGTTCGAAGATGGGGTGATTTTAACTGGTCTGTTGCAGAAAGTGAAAAATATATATGAATGGACATAGCTGTCAGCAAAACTGATGTTGGAAAGTGGTTTCAAATGCCGTTACTCTAGATGATCTGACAAGCCCTGGGTTCAAAGCAAAAGTGTGAAGGAAATATTTCTTAAAACTTGGCATATAAAATAAATTAAGTAAATAGTAAGTAAACCTTACCTTAATGTGTGCTTATGAATTCCATTGTATGGAGTCAAGCAGAAAAAAGAGAGAGTTGGTGTTATTCCCAAAGCTCTATCTCAAACAAACTATTACTCTTGATTCTGATATAGGAGATGGCTTAAAGAATCTAGAACAAAGTCTCCTTGAAACTTAACAAGTTGCAACCTAGAATGTGAATGGAATACAGGAGGGCACAAAAAACATAGTATTATAATATTTTGGAAAACTGCCCTCAGATGTTGTCTTTCTGCCAGAACCTAAGTTCAAAGCAAGGCAAATAGAATACCTTAAAAGACAAATGGTGGGGGAGGCCTTTGAAGCGGCCTTTATTTCTGTTTGTGTGAATATTAATTAACAAGAGGATACCTTTTAGGTTGGTTTCCAAAAAAGCAGATATACATGGTTGATTTCTAATAGTTAAATGTGAATTGATGGAAACTTTACACTCTTATTAATATAAGAGTTTTAGTTATTAATATTTCCCACCTCAGATATGTGTTTCTTTAATAAAAACCAGACTGTGTTACTACAGTTCACCAACTGGGGTGATCATACAGGGGCAAGATCTGAACAACATGGTTTCCTCTTACGATAGATCAAGAAACAATTTACTTTAAACCTTGCATCCTAATACAATAGGCTATATATATTTCTTACACCCTCGAAAAGGTTTTAGTGGATAGATTACTTATTTATGTAAAAGACAGGCCTGGACTCTCAGGTTAAATTAACTAAATAATAATATCAGACCATGCCATTGTTAAATGCATTATGCCCCAGTACAAAGTATATTAAAATACATATTGATTGATTTATCCAAACCAATGTAGACAGGATTGATCCCCAGGACAAGCCAGAAAAAGACATAATTCGGGATGCATTAAAGGCATATTTAGGAGGAATGATTTTGGGGGCAAGTGAAAGGGAAACTTATTGAGAGAGATCTCCTCTTTGGACAGTCCTCAACAACAACAAATAAAGTAGAGCACTGCTGGCAGTTTGGAGGTGGAGGAGAAGGCAAAGTGGCAATGTCTAGCTTGCTGAAGATGCTGCTGCTTCATTCTCTACAGTACAACACTTTGGTTTACAAACACGGTCATTTTTATGTGAGAAAGATTTGTGCCCACTAATTTTTGTCAACCAGAAACAGGACTGCGCCAGAGCAGCTTAAAGCACTGTTCAGTCTCAGTAGTCACTTAACGCAGTCTGACAGTCTTCAAACTTTGGGAAAGGCTGCCCTCAACTGTTGAAAGTGACAACCTGGCACACCATCAGCCATTAAGATTCAAAATAACAGACATTTGTTGGCGTAGATGGGCTAGAACAGACAGTAATAGCAACAAACGGGATAATCCACCATCTAATTATGACTTCTATGTATTTGTCTTAAAGGACAAGGGATTCTTTATATTTGCGGATGGACCATCATTGTCTTTGGCAATGCTGAACTTCTTCAGCTGCCGCTCTGCTGAGCCTTTTCAATGATGGAGCTGATGTTCAGCTCCGACTTGAGATCCTGGGTAATGGGGGGGCCGAGGAAGTGGTGGGACTCCATAGCGGTGACCAGGGAGTCACACAGGGTGATGAGGGCAGGTGGGGCTGAGTTCTTGCGGAAATCCACAACTATCTCCACTGTCTTTAGAGCGTTGAGCTCCAAGTTGTTTAATCCGCACCAGGTCACCAGAGGGTCAATCTCCCACCTGTAGGCGGACTCGTCCCCACCAGAGGTGAGTCCAATGAGGGTGGTGTCATCCGCAAACTTCAGGAGCTTGACGGACTGTTGACTGTTGACTGAAGGTGCAATTGTTGGTGTACAGGGAAAATAGCAATTTAACTCAATGAAACCTCCATTAATGTTAGCTGTTGGCTGAGTTTTTTAGACAAGCAGGAATATGCTGCCCACAGGCATGTTCCTTTTTGTTTTATTGGCGTGTCTCGCTCCTGACTAGTTAGCAAGGTGAAAAGCAGGACTGCTTGGTAAAATGTAGCTTTTGTGGTTGCTACCTCACTACTTGATCTATAAAATAACTGAGCAAAAATATTTGATTCAGAAGAACAAGGATTCTACCACCACACTACTGAGAACTGTAGTTAAACTAGTGACACAGCGACTTGTAGCGCTGCTGCTGCCAAAACACTGTTTGAGCGTATCATTTTGCCAACAGTTTACGTAGGAGGTACGTGAAAGCCCAATGCTCTCATTCAGCGGCCCGGGAAACACACCCATCAATGACGTGTTGTAAATGATATCACGTGATGCTTCACAGCCAATCAAATGTGTATTTCAATAAGCATGGCAGCTCCAGTGACATATACACACAAACGGGAGAGAGATCAGATAGTCAGAGAAGTTATTTCATAAGGCCTTCTCCAAAAAGAGGAAAGTGGACAACGAGACCAGAGCCTTATACCAAGAATGGACAGACTCGTATATGTTCATTCTTCCCACGGACGGTTCAAAACCAGTATGTCTCATATGTTCAGAGACCATTGCAATTATTAAAATAAGGAATGTGAAGCGCCACTACGAGACAAAGCACACATATTATGAGCAAACGTATCAGCATTCAGTCATTTTAATTCATATTTTCAAAAATAGTACATTTTTTCAAAAAGCTTTCTGTTCTGCATTTTAGTTTTTAATCCAGCCTTTATTTTACTTGAAATTAGAGAAAAACATGTATCTGTTAGAGTCTATATTATTTATAATTCATCCAGTTCAATTTGAAATCTGACAATAAATATTGCTGAGATAATATTCAATTGAAGTTTCTTTAATTGATTTGACAGTAAGTTGTTGACTACGTACAGATGTTGATACAACTGCTTAGCTACTTCAATATACATGGCCCTAAATCATAGCTCAAGTTACACATTATTGGGATGAGCTAGACCTTTGTATGAGGAAACTGGACATAGTTTATATATCAATGGAATGCCCCTGGTCTTAAGGGTGCCTGGTGCTTCAGGATCATAGAGGCTGTGAGGGCGGTGTTGCCTGTGCATCTGCATTTGATGCCCTGGGAATGAGACGGGAAAGACTACTGTGTGTGTATCCAAGCCTGATATGTCTGCTTCCTCTGTGCCAGCATAGAGTTCCATGGTTGTCCAAAAATGATAAAAAAAAACACATCAGTGAGTGATGTCCCGTCATTATCATAAACACACACACTGTAGTTTATTTTGACTCAATCCCACATTGATGTCACCAAAGCACCAAATGTGGATTATTCAACGCTGAAAAGAATCCCCAACAAATGCAATATATACTTCTGTTTGAAAACTACAGTGGCCAGCTGAAAATTTCAGAAATATAAAAAAAAAATGAAACTATATATATTTTTTAAAGCATTACATCTTCAGTAGGAACCAGTGGGCTTGGGTCTGAGAGCCGCAAACAGGAAGTCCTTGAAGTCTCAGATGACAGCTGGGATCGGCTCCAGCCCCCCCGACCCTGAACAGGATAAATGATTACAGATAATGATTGAATGAATGATACATTTTCTAAGATGTTTAAATGTACTGAGCCAGCGGTTTGGTTTGCTGCTTACAGTTGAAACTATAACAGCAAGGTAGACAGGCCGATATAGTGAGCTCTGCTGACATTATTTAATAATGTTTAAATAAAAGAGGAGATTATAGTAAATGAGGCAAGTAAAGGAGAGAATTGTAAAAGACAGTTCTATATACTGTATACTACACATACAACAATATATTTGTCACATAATCTCACCTGTTAATATGAAATAGGAATGTTTGCTACAAGGCTGTGTGATGATTATAATGATAATAACATTACAAAAACAACAACAATAATAATCATAATTGAAATAATAATGGTAGAGATGGTATTTTTAGCCCAGAGGACACAGCCTTGTTGATGATTCCATCCACTCGTGGTTTCTTGTTTGGAGGTGAGCATACAGTCACCGTGAGGATGATATCTTTGGCAAGTGTTGCTATGAAGCTTGTTTCTTCTTCAGTAATGTCTCTGATGTTGAGCTTGTGAAAGCTATGACTTTACTCACTGCACATTTAACATGTCAAACTGCAGCATCAACGCAGAAGAATACCGATGAGGCTGCTTGGGGGCTCCGGTGCTACGAGTCAGACAGAAGAATCAGTGCTTGTTAGCCTTTGGATATTATTCCTGCCACATATGGACTGAGACTGAGACAATTGTGTTTCCTGAGCACTTAAATTCAAACATTTTTATTGACTCAAGGTCATTTCTTATTTCAGCTATTTTCATGATACTACATAAATAAGGTTGTTACATTTTTGTTTTGCTGTAACAAATAGTACACATGTAGCAACAAAATAAACACAATATGTTATGTAAAACACATTATTCCATAAGTTTTCAGCTTTATATAGAATACAACTTGCTTCTCTTTCACTCAATGCACACATATTGTGTTAGTGTGCCCTGCACTCCTGTGGACTATCTGAAGTAACTGTCTGTTTCTGATACTTCCACCTTTTCTATTAATAATGATAATAATACCAAGATCATAGCATCAATTTGAGCATTTAATAGACTAAATAAGCTAAATAGCTTTTCTTGTCTTGGTTTAAGCAGTGTGTGTGTGTGTGTGTGTGTGTGTGTGTGTGTGTGTGTGTGTGTGTGTGTGTGTGTGTGTGTGTGTGTGTGTGTGTGTGTGTGTGTGTGTCTGTGTGGGAGTGTGTATGTGTTTGCACGCATGATGGAGCACAGTCGTCTGAGGGAAGTTATTGGTTATTGAAGCTTCTCCATGTGGCCCTGAGGAACAAACACAGTGAAAACACAGCTGTGGATGTCCAGTCCTCTGACAGGCCAGACCTCTACCGTGGAGGCCAGAGCACCCGTCTGCCTGAGGGGTCCGAACCCCATGCTACATTCCCGCCACATGCCGTTCGCTTTATTTACTCTCTGATCACATGTTGCCCGCTTGGTCGCAGCGGCTCTGGCAGAAGCAGTTCAATTCACCAAGCCTCCCCTCTCTCTGTCTGCAGATGTTACAGAGGTTTATTTGTATTTAGAAGGCCTTTGTTTTCTTCAGTTGCATCAGTAAGCTGTTTCTCCACCGGTGGGGTCACATGCCTTTGTGTCAGGCTGTTTCTAGAAGTTGGACAGCTGAATCTTCTGGGGCCAGAGTGCTCAAGTGCTCCAGCCGAACCCCAAGAGGGGTCTTACTGCCTGCGATGCTCCGATTCAAGATCTGATGGTGAACTTGGAGTTCCACATAAAACATTTCTCCACCTGGGGAATGTTTTTTTTAATGTCTGCACTTTGAATGGAGTCAAATAAGTGAAACATATTTGCCTTTGTCCCAGCTACGAAAGTGATTATTTGGATAGTTTATGTCATTTATTGTAAATGTAACTCATTTTTCACAGATTTATCCGGAGTAACCTTCAAAGACACTTTTTTGGGCCGAGGATCTTATTTTGTAAACTGACACACAACAGTAGCCTACAGCTTCACTACATTATCAGCCTCCATTTAAAGGGGTTATATGAAAAACTTGCTCATACATTTGGGTATCTGGAGTGCCTACTAACCGACTGAGGAATAAGACAACCTCGGCTTTGTGGCTGTGCAGATCATTACAGTCACTTTTTTTTTTTGTCATTTAGCAGACGCTTTTATCCAAAGCAACTTACAATAAGTTATATATTCAACATAGGCAGTTGAGAAGACATGGGATTCAACAAGCCTTTCAGAATTGGCTCCCCTCCACTTGTCATATGCAATAGGGGTTTTGGGGATTGACCCCAAAATATTGATACTACATATACATCTTTTGCTGAAGATCAATACTGTCATCAGTAGGATCTATTCTACGTCACATTTGGCAGCTGTGTTGCTTCTTTGAATTTGGTAGAATTTGGATACGAACACAGCTCTCTGTCGAGCTATGGGCAGGAGCTTCAGGGTTCTGCTGTCCAGCATGTCGTACGCAGCGAGCAGACCACAGCTTATTGACTGCAGTTTATTTTTGATGCTGGATAACTTTAGAACCAAACTTCATGGAGCAAGAGCAGATAGCCTACACAGGAAAAGCCCCACTCTGCCGTTGCAACTCAAATTGTGCAAGTTTTTGCCATACTAATTTAGGACAATAATTACATTGCTGTCAGCAAAATAACTCCACCAAGCACGGCCCTGGACAGTTTCAAGGCACCCCTGTGTTCAAAATTGCATGTTTTACATAGGAACAGATCCACTAAGATTGTGCAAGATTTTGCCATACTTAGTTTTAGTTTACCGCTGACACAAAACCTTTACTCCTTAAATCCTTGCTCTACTTTATAATGGTTGAAGTTTATCATTGCCTTGTTAATTGTGAATGAATCTTCTTTTTAGGATTTGAAAGCTCTGAATGCATGCATATCTTTTAAAGTGGGAAAGCCTAATCTGTCAAACAAGAAGGTAATCTCCCATGAATTAGTTTAGCTCTATTATCTTCTTCTAATCCATTCTGGTGGTACTCTCTCTCTTAATTATTTGTACTGTCTGAAAAACAGCAGAGATGTCTAGGGGGCTGTTCACAGTTCCTAAATAAAATCTGCATGCTGAAGGCAAAAGCAACTCCCAAGTGCCTGTATATAAGGGTGAGACAGAAAAATGTTTTCAACTTCTGCTGATCCACAAAGCAAAGTATGGAATTGGCTTAATACTATAATGGATTTACAGTAAAATTAAGAGAGCAAAGCCTTGCCTTCAATGAATGACAATTGTTCACTTTTTTAAATCATCAAAGGCAGAGCGGACAGTATAAGTTGAGCGACTAGTCTAAGGGAGTCATGGCTAACAGAGAGTGTACACAAACACACACTAACACACTCAAGTCCACCAAACCCCTCCCCCCATCCCTCCGTGGGGCATCATGTCACTTCCTCCTGGGAGCTCATAGCATCTTCTTAAGTTTTTCCACCTGCTCCTCTGGTGTGGTGTGAGGCCCTCCAGAGCAAACTGACAGGAGTCAAAGCCTCCATGTTGATTCAGCTTCCTCGCATCCAAAGCATTCCCTGAGGAACAGATCCTGTGTATGGGACAGAGGGCGGGTAGGGGGTGGTTGTGGCCTGGAGCAATCCATATGACATGTTCAAGTTCATAAAGAACTGATTAAAGTAAAGTTGGTAACTTTTGTTAATCCAAAGTTGCTAGAGTGGTAAAACCTTGTCATTTGGATTCAAACAGACAGCTGGACTCTGATAGCTTTGTGAAACCAGAATGCAGCGGGGCATTCTTACTCTGTTCCCATAGGACCTTTTCAAACAGTACACATGTCAAGCTGCAGAGGGAAAAGGTTAGGAAAACATACACCCTAAAGACAACAGCCATGCTCACTTTGATGTCAACTATCCTCTCACCTATGTATAGCCACAAGAATGAGGGAAAATATTGATGCGTCCCAAAAAGACCATTGAAGTTCTATCTTGGTGAAGTCACATGACATGAAAAGCTTCCAAGTCAAAAGAAAATAGTGTTGCCTCGCATCACATCTGATGATTTACCCTCATGTATTTTTAAACATATGCTGTAAAAATCTTCTTTTGTGGTTTGCACAAAACACATTTTGATCAAAGGTTTCCAATATGTTGTCCATGTAATGCCAAATCTCTGAGAGGACTTGGAGAGTTTCAACCCTCCACCTTGTCAAGATGGATTCATTGTTTGAACATTACAAACCATTTTTATTCAAGACACTTTTTTTTTCTGATTAGCACTTTACAATTTCTCCTAGATGTATAAAAGGAAACTTTCATTTTGGTTCATTTCTTCTGGCACATTTACAAACAGCTGCTTTCTCCATCTCATCCATCCATGGGAGCTGCTCTTTACTCTTCAGGAGTTATATTTTTGGTGTTTTATTTTAGCCTGTTCTCCAAACGTGTGTGGCATGTTTGCTTTTCAATAAATTAATTGTGTAATGGGAATAACTTGTAACCTAGCATGAGTGTTTTTATGATCAGTTTTATGATCAGCACTACCCTCATCATTTTTCTCTGAGTCTCATTCAGAGTTTGACACGATTCAAAGTCCCTGGTTTTACAAATTCCCCCTAGTAAGTATATTGATTGTGTTCATGTGAGGATATACTTACAATATCCCCTTCATAGCTTCATTACGAAAAATAGTTATTAAATGTCATATGACAGCATCACATTTGGTGGATTGTGTTTCGCACATCATAGTGCTCTATAATGTTTACATTATTTGAAACCACCTGTAAGCTTTTCATGGTGGCAAATCCTTACAAACAGGAAAGCGTATTGAGATGTAAAGCGTGATGGTATTTTCTCCAGAGCTCAGATTGTGATGAGAGAAGTGACCATAAAGTAGTAACAAAAACGGATCGCACACAAAGTATACTACAGTCCTGTAACATGAAATGTAAAATACACCAGACACAAACGTGTGTGGCACATGACTCACTCTGCATGGAAATGTATGGAAATTCAACTCGTCTTTTTTACATTTTCTTTTTTTTGTATATGTTCTCTGACACAAAATGAGCAGGTTGCTGATGATTATATGTTGACACACTCCTCTAGATATCTAGGGGTTAGGGTTATTTTTTATTTTGGTTCAGTCTGTTTTGCTCCCTCTGTATTTTGCTACCTCTCCTCTTGTTTCAGATATTCCACTTCCTGTCCCAGTGTCTATTGTTGGCCATGCCCCTACTTAGTTCCAACTGTGTCTAGTCAGCCCGGTTTCCCAGTGTATTTAAACCCTGTGTGGTCTGCTCTTCGTTGTAGGTTAGTCTATGTACTTTTGTCTAGTGTTCCGGCCTTTATTCCTCGTGTTAGTTAACCCAGGTGATTTGAAACTTTGCCTGTTTTTCTCAGACCTCAGGATTTGTGTGCATTGCTGACTGATCTCCTGTGTACCGATACAAGCCTTTCAAGTGAAGACTTTTACTGAATTGATCCACTGTGTTGCGAGTTGATTCCTGTTTGTGCTACCAGTTCCATCGTGTTTGATAAACAAAAACAAAATGATCATAACTTAGTCATTTTATGAACACACAGCATAAAGTATAAATTGTAAATTAAAAGTCACACGTAAACATTTACAATATTCAGTTAATCCCAATGTTTCTCACTCTACTCAAAGATTTATTGGAAACAGCTTGCACACACAACTTCCATAAACAGTAATGTGAAAGTTGCACCTTACACAGAATAAAGTAAAGTGCTGACCTCATCACAAACCACAATAATCATGCTCAGTTGGACTAACGGCAACTCTCTTTCATGATGCGCTGGTGTATTTGTTTTTACTCAGAAGTTTTGAGGCTATGTCCATCCATGGGCTTTTGAAGAATATCTTGGTCAGTGGTTATCAGACTCAGGCCTCCCTCTACTCCAGATTTGAAATAATCTGCATCGTATGAGATACCTGACCGCCGAAGTTCTCACACCCTCGATTGTTTCTCATAGATCTGCCATCCACTCCTCAAACATACTCACTCACAATTTCCTTGCTTTCATTTTCAGGGCTGTCAATCATGATATCAGCTGTTTATAGCAGCTGGTCTCCTCATGTGGCTGTTACGCGCCCCTCCACCTCTCCATCTCCGCCATCAGCCTCATCAACTCCTCAATCTATCAGCCTCACCAGCCACCACCAGTGTCTGGAGGGGGGTTTATCTTGCTGCTGCTTAGGGCAGCATGTTAATAATAATAGAAATTATCTTTTCTTCATCCGACTTGTCTCTCCTGATTGAAATATAATAATACCACATAACTTGAAATCCTCCACTTATACAGCTTGTATCTTCATAAATCTGACTCTGCAACGAGAGAGAATGGATGGTGAGATTTGTCATTCCAGTATCGTGGTAACGTTTACATATATCCACTACGCACATTTGCCTCAATGCCTGATACATTTATATATTTAAAAGCTATGTTTTTTTTCTGAGTATACCATACTGCACTATATTGTCTGTTATCAATAATTAATTAATCTCTATGAAAAATTTCAATTTGGCAATATAGTTAAGGCTTAGTAACAAGGGTTAAACCTCCATGACTCATGAAGTGCCTTTGGGTAGTTTACATGTCTGTAATAGATGTAGGACAGTTGAGTGTGTTTTCTAAATCCTGCAACCTTGTAAACTGCTAAAGTCAGTTAAAATAGTAAGGTGAAGATCACATTGTTGTTAGTCTACGAGCTGCAAAACAGTCTTGATGGTGAACAAAACGCTAATGTGTTTACTGATTAAGTGTGTGTTGGTGTAGTGTTGACCAATGAAATTATCCTGCCTCGTTATTAGAGTGTCTCCGATGAGCAGAACTGGGATTTATCAATTTCCGCCCACTAAGACTTTATTATGTAGCCTTCTGCACATGCTTTCTTTCTGACTTTAATAATAAAATGACAGCTTGTACTTTTTCCTATTCTATAATAACAGCCTAGTTATTCTTTTAGAGGTGAGGCTTAGTGAGTTAGAACCACGGCTCCGCGCCATGGCCAATCAGTCCCCCCCAACCCCACCTCAAAGATTGGTGCAGATCAACCAGACGTAGATGGTGAGTGGAGAATAGACTTGTGCTTGTCTAGCACCTTTCAAGTCTGCCGTCAACTCTAAACTTTAACACTACATGTCATTCACCCATTCACACACTGATGGCAGGGGCTACCATGCAAGGTGCCACCTGCCCATCAGGACCAATCAACTCATCCACACACCATTGGCACAGCTTATGGGAGCATTTTGGGGTTAAGTGTGTTGCCCAAAGACACATCGTCATGGACTTGACGACCCTTGGATTGATACGATTGGCCGTTTCTTCTCCAACCAGTAGCTTTTCTCAGTGATGACCAGGAGCCTCGACAGGTGAGGCAGTGCTTCACCAACTTTGTCTATTCTACCAGTTTGAGATTTTTCATACTTCCAGCACCTTATTTAAACAGGCCCAATTATGCTCTTTTTCAGGTGCATATTTTTATCTCAAGTCACAGTAACAACATGTTTTTCTCATCCTGGCTGTCCTTCTTCTCACCCTCTCTGTAGCTGTGTCCCAATCCGGTGGCTGCAGCCTTCGGAGGACTCAAATGTGAATTCTCCCGTTGCTGGTCCACTAGTCGCCATGAATCTTGGGATATGTTGGGCTGTGGAGGATCCATCAGTTGTATCCTCCGAATCTGGGAAAAGTAGGCTGCATGTGTCGGCCGCATTAGAAGGAGTCTTTGAAATGGGACGCAATCGGTCTACAAATACACCCTCCGAAGGATGAGACGCTGGATTGGGACACAGCTATGGTTCATCCCAAGTCTCTTAATTGCATCCCCGTTTCCCTCACTTGCGTCTTTTCCTTGCTTCTTATTCCCGCCCACCAGGGATGCATGGAGAGACACAAGGAAACCATGCGAGGAGAGAGGATTGATTTTGAGTCTGCACACATGATCACTGTACTAATATTAATAATGAAACACAGTAATCATCACTGTACTAATATTAATAATGAAACACAGTAATCATTACTTAATATTAATAATGAAACAAAGTAATCATCACTGTACTAATATTAATAATGAAACAAAGTAATCATCACTGTACTAATATTAATAATGAAACAAAGCAATCATCACTGTACTAATATTAATAATGAAACAAAGTAATCATGACTGTACTAATATTAATAATGACACAAAGTAATCATCACTGTACTAATATTAATAATGAAACAAAGCAATCATCACTGCCAGAGTAGAGATGTATTCCTCTCTGCAGCCTGTTACCTGTTTAACAAACTGCACTGAGTATTTATACTGTGTTCTGAGTATTTATACTGTGTTCTGTGTATTTATACTGTTTTCTGAATATTTATACTGTGTTCTGTGTATTTATACTGTGTTCTGTGTATTTATACTGTTTTCTGAATATTTATACTGTGTTCTGTGTATTTATACTGTGTTCTGTGTATTTATACTGTGTTCTGTGTCCTGCTCATAAGCGCAGGACCGGTTTCTACCGGCAAATTGCGTTTGTCTTATTTATTAATTATTAACGTCTGTATGTTTTTAAATTTGGATTGTTAAATAATTATTAAATAATCCAGAATATGATTATGGTTTCTCCTAACACTGAAATTAATTTATTAGGCTCAATGTTTCGGGGTAAATTGGAATTACATAACTCATCAAACCGACACTCAGGAATTATTAGCCTCATATGAATGAATGGAAATGAAGATACAGTGGGGCAAAAAAGTATTTAGTCAGCCACCAATTGTGCAAGTTCTCCCACTTAAAAAGATGAGAGAGGCCTGTAATTTTCATCATAGGTATACCTAAACTATGAGAGACAAAATGAGAAAAAACATTCCTGAAAATCACATTGTCTGATTTTTAAAGAATATATTTGCAAATTATGGTGGAAAATAAGTATTTGGTCAATAACAAAAGTTCATCTCAATACTTTGTTATATACCCTTTGTTGGCAATGACAGAGGTCAAACGTTTTCTGTAAGTCTTCACAAGCTTTTCACACACTGTTGCTGGTATTGTGGCCCATTCCTCCATGCAGATCTCCTCTAGAGCAGTGATGTTTTGGGACTGTCGCTGGGCAACACGGACTTTCAACTCCCTCCACAGATTTTCTATGGGGTTGAGATCTGGAGACTGGCTAGGCCACTCCAGGACCTTGAGATGCTTCTTACGAAGCCACTCCTTCGTTGCCCGGGCGGTGTGTTTGGGATCATTGTCATGCTGAAAGACCCAGCCACGTTTCATCTTCAATGCCCTTGCTGATGGAAGGAGGTTTTCACTCAAAATCTCATGATACATGGCCCCATTCATTCTTTCCTTTACACGGATCAGTCGTCCTGGTCCCCTTGCAGAAAAACAGCCCCAAAGCATGATGTTTCCACCCCCATGCTTCACAGTAGGTATGGTGTTCTTTGGATGCAACTCGGCATTCTTTCTCCTCCAAACACGACGAGTTGAGTTTTTACCAAAAAGTTCTATTTTGGTTTCATCTGACCATATGACATTCTCCCAATCCTCTTCTGGATCATCCAAATGCTCTCTAGCAAACTTCAGACGGGCCTGGACATGTACTGGCTTAAGCAGGGGGACACGTCTGGCACTGCAGGATTTGAGTCCCTGGCGGCGTAGTGTGTTACTGATGGTAGCCTTTGTTACTTTGGTCCCAGCTCTCTGCAGGTCATTCACTAGGTCCCCCCGTGTGGTTCTGGGATTTTTGTTCACCGTTCTTGTGATCATTTTGCCCCCACGGGGTGAGATCTTGCGTGGAGCCCCAGATCGAGGGAGATTATCAGTGGTCTTGTATGTCTTCCATTTTCTAATAATTGCTCCCACAGTTGATTTCTTCACACCAAGCTGCTTACCTATTGCAGATTTAGTCTTCCCAGCCTGGTGCAGGTCTACAATTTTGTTTCTGGTGTCCTTTGACAGCTCTTTGGTCTTGGCCATAGTGGAGTTTGGAGTGTGACTGTTTGAGGTTGTGGACAGGTGTCTTTTACACTGATAACAAGTTCAAACAGGTGCCATTAATACAGGTAACGAGTGGAGGACAGAGGAGCCTCTTAAAGAAGAAGTTACAGGTCTGTGAGAGCCAGAAATCTTGCTTGTTTGTAGGTGACCAAATACTTATTTTACCGAGGAATTTACCAATTAATTCATTAAAAATCCTACAATGTGATTTCCTGGATTCTTTCCCCCATTCTGTCTCTCATAGTTGAAGTGTACCTATGATGAAAATTACAGGCGTCTCTCATCTTTTTAAGTGGGAGAACTTGCACAATTGGTGGCTGACTAAATACAAATTTTTTGCCCCACTGTACATTATGTAAAAAGTGTTTCTACTGACATACAGACAGACTCTCCAACTCTTTAACTCTCTCTCTAACTTTTCAGTCTGTGATCTGTCATCACTCTGGTATGAAACTCCAGTGATGATGAGCTATATCAGATCAGTACGATCGGCTGCAACGTCCAATCAAATAACTGATGAACAATGAGGGGGCGTGCCAGCCCTCAAAACACTTCCTGGAAGGATGCTCTCGTGCATCCTCGCTCAAGGCTCCTCAGAGATCCCTCATCTCACCTCGATCCTCGCTCCTCAGAGCCAAAATAAGAGCTTAGGGACGGCCGTCAATATGGCGGCGCAGAACGACTTCCGGTTCAATCGAGGAGCGAGGAAATGACAAATAAGAGACTTCGGATGTACCCCCTGAGCCCCAAAACACTGTCTTATCTTTGATTAGCGATAACATCTGTGCTGCCCTACCAATATGAACGTGAGTCAGTTATTAAAGTCAGGAGGAAGAAGCCGATAAACCCAAACAAGCGTCACCACCAGGACTGGAGCAGGACGTTTCACAGTGGTGAGTTGTTACCAGTTTAATCAATTACTGCACTATGCAGCTAACACTAGCATTATACTTTAGGCCTATGTTGTGCTGTAAAACACAAGTCCTTCTCTTTATCTAAGAAGCTAAGAACTACACTCACGTTGCCTGTAAGTTAGCTACTAACACATGTTCCCTGGAAGATATAAATGTGTTTTATTAGTGACTTTGGTTATATTATGTAGAGCACAGCAGATTTAGAGATTACAGATTTGTGTTGTATACAGTAAAAACACTAGTACTACACAGTAACAACAGTCCTATAAAGGTCATCTTAACTGTAACCTTTCTGCAAAAATGTAGCTGCATTTAACAATCCCATCCTGGCTGTTATTATGTTTGTAAACAACAATATGATCACAACATTTTATTGAAGTAAAATGTTTGCTTCCTGGATTAATATTGGGTTTTATGCAGTGATGTTGCCTCCTGAGTCATTATTTGCTTTATTATAACACAGTATTTCTTGTAAATCAGTGTCTTTTTTTCCTCATCCTCTCATCAGGTTCTGAAACAAATGAACCAGGTTCCAGTCCCTCCTACATGGTTCACCATCCTGACCTCGATCCAAACTGTTTGAATCCATACAACCTTCAGATTATCCACAACATATACAGAGCTGGCTATGGACGTTTGAGGCGTAGTATAGAAGAAGAGTAAGTTGTTATTACGTATAATGAAATCTGTGTAAACTACGTCTGAACACAATTGTTTCATGATAACACAAGATCATAAGAACTATCTAAGAAATGAGAATTGTTTATTTTCCTCCAAATTACTTTTTACAATTTATTTTCAAATATTAAAAAAATGTAATAAAAAATAAACATTTCTTAATCCTGTAATACTGTATAGATAGTTTATAGCTGCAATGGTAATGATGTGTGATCCTCTCGACTACCGTGGCTTTGTCAGCTGGTGATATTTAGGATGACACATGAGGCTCGCCATCCCGTCATGTGTTGTATTTCAGAGACGCAGGATATTCCTGATCCGGCTGGTCAGAATGTTGGCTTCAGGCTGCTCCTTCACAGAAGAGGGACACATGGCGGGCAACACTTTCTCCTTTGAGGGCCTCTCACACTGAGACGACAAACACAAGCCTCATCAGTTCATCCACGTACTCTGTTAAACATAGCATTTAAACAGTAATTTTATTGTTTTAAACTAAGTATGCTTCCTTCCTTATTTATATTTCAAAGGTATTTCACATTTAAGTAAATTTTATTATGTTCGTTATAAAAAATTAATATTATTTTACAACATACTGTATGTAGGGTCTGTTTTAACTGGTTTTGCTATGCATTCACCCTTCTTTGACTATGGGAACAATGCCTTATAGACAGATGTTCCTGCAGATGTTGTTGCTTGCTCACGGTCCTCATTTTCATAATAATAAATGAAAAGGCACGACCTACAATAAAATACTCTAACATCATAACAAAGTCAAAGGTTTACAAGAATGTCAGCCTGAAATATGAAATTCTGGAGTTTTCATGAAACTGTAGAGCTCTGTATTCCCCATAGTGCCCATAACAGTATTCCACAAGTCTACAATGTTAGCAAGTACTATATCTAAAAGTGAAACACAAAAGCACATTAAATGTATAACACACCTTAGCTTCTCAGGTGAGTCTCCCTCAGAGTACCCCGGACAGCTGAGTGCCAACAGATACCATCCTTTGAGAAGTCTGTGCGTCCTCACAGAGAGTTTGTGGACGCTCTGTTTTCGGTACCAGGTCCTTCTGTGATGTACTCTAAAAGACAGAGACAAATGTATTCATTAAACTAATTTGCATCAGATGAAAACAGTCAACATCTATCAAGCTAAACAGTCATGTCCCGTGAAAAATCAGCAGACAACAAATATGCATGTAAGCACAAAGTCTCACTATTATTTTATGACACAAATACAGCCCGGCTGTCTAGCTATGAGTAACATTAACGTAGTTCATCTTATTCTGGGATGTGTCTAGTTGACCTATTGTTGGCAGTTTAATGAAAGGAGCCCAGTGGTTCAGAGCAGAAACAGCCGGTCATGAAAATAGCTACAGAGGTTAGCCAAACCAAAGTGGATAGCAGTAACATTACAGCTTGTAATCACAAACATACCTCCTCACTTGAACCCTATTCACCATGGACATATTCAGTCCTCATATTCTACACAGTGTTAGCAGAATGGCTAAAGCTGATTAGCAGAACCATTAGAACACAACAACGTTAGCTGCCAACGTTAGCCGAGACTACAGCTGAGCACTGTGTTAACATTTGAACCCCGGCTAGTAACATTAGCTACCAACGTTAGCCAAGACTACAGCTGAGCCCTGTGTTAACATTTGAACCCCGGCTGGTAACGTTAGCTACCTTTGTTGTGTTAAACATTAATTATCCACGAATAATAAATCTACCTACAGGTTGTGATCCTGAACCACCATCATCTTTTAGCAGTAAGTGTTTCAAACAGCGTGGACTGTGTCCAGTTTTGAAAGTTGTCCACGGTAAAATGCATGTTTAGCCACTTATTCTTCAAGTCATCTTCCTTTGGGGGTTCATACAAAGAGCATTTCCTTTCTCAGAGTAGAACACAGCATCTTCTCAACATGACGGCAGCTAAACAAACTCTTCCTCCGGAGCTCCAGCTCCGTCTTTCTTTAGCTTTGTTTGAGGGCCAAACTAGCTGGAGGTTTATGCAAATTATTTCTGTAACAGTATGACCTCATAAATTCACGGAAGTGAAGGAGATAATTCAATGGAGCCGTTTCAGGCAGCTCAGGAGCAGTGTTTCTGAGAGGGAGGGTAACTCCGTTTAGGCGTGGACTTCAGATTTTACACTCTACGGACCTTTTATGTGTACAAAAATATATATAACACACTAAAGAAGAGGGAAAAAGTGGAAAAGCATAATAGGGCCACTTTAAGATAAAGTTGGGTGAAGCGGTGGTTGACCTGCATTTTACCTTATTAATCAATGACTGTATTCTGTGGGGTGTCCACACTCCATATATCTCTCCCATTGTGTCAGCCTCTACTTGTTTTTACATCAGATAGTAAGGGCAAATGCCTGACATGGTAACATGGGAAACAACGGAAATCGTGCGTTCCAGCTCTATTAAACTTAAGGAGACCTCCATCTTAGAATCAGATAGGACTTATCAGTCAGAAATTACTTAAGTGGCTCCTTATGAAGCTGTTTTTCTATATTAATGCTTCTTTGCAAAACAGGCACTGTAGACCTTTGAAGATAAAAACAAATAAAGTTGATATCTGAATACAGCAAGACATGAAACTCCTAAATGTCTGCTAGAACCTGGAGTAGTTCTAATGTTCATGACTTTTTGACTTTGGAAAATAGTAGTTGGATAAAAAAATACATCTGTCTTATCTTTTTTCAGACATTAAGCCACATCTCACAGTCTCCATCTGTGGAGAGAAACCTATGGGACAATTGCATGTATTGTAAATGGTTAACACTGACTGCACTTTTCTAGTATTTCTATGTTTTGCTCCAATTTATTTATTTTTAAAATCCCAAATTGTTTTCAGGAGTATGATGCTTAACAAATGGCATAGCAATTGAGTTGCAACATTTAGTCGATTTATCAATGGACATAAAATTAATCTTCCAACTATTTTGATGACCGAATAGTTTTTCATATGTATTTGTAATCATATGTTTCATATTGAAAGACATTGGGTGAAACCATGTTATTGATCATTTTAGTAATTTTGTTCATTTCTGATAATTTTTTTAAATAACATAATGCATTTAACTCAACCAAGACTAATGAATGGAGTGAAGAATCATCTGAATTCACTCAAAAAAATATATAGTTGGATGAACGTAATTTTATCGTGCCATATAATCGGATCAAGTAAAATCAGTATGTCTTACTTATGTTATTTGAACACAATATAGACTTGTAGCTATAATGTAATATAACCACTTCAATTGAATTTATTAGCCATCCATTTGATTGAAATGTTTTTCCTTCTTTAGTCTAGTCAATTTTATTTAAGTTCAATTTATAGTGGTCTAACAGTTTAAACCAACACAGTTCAATCTTGTTGGATGAACAGGTATTGTCTGTGTTATTAATGTCAGTCTTGTTCAATGAACTAATGTGGTTTATGATAGTTAAACTAATGTGAATCATGTTCATTCAATTAGTGTTGTTTTCATTGCTAGTACTAGTGAGTATTAATTTAAATTATATAACCAAATGCCCATTAATATACATAAAAAGTGCAACAGAATCCCAAACAATTTCACATTTATTATTTTCTGGCTTTTTTTTTTTGCAATACTCAAAAACATGTTTTTTAAGTGCAAAAATGCTGAAAAGCACATTAACAAAAATGCATGGAAACTGGAACTGACAGAGTATTATTGGCTGTTATAAACAATGTAATCCAGAAAGATGTTTGCATGACTGCAACAATATGCCAATCTGTAGTTTAAAAAAACTGTTGACACTCCAAACACTCAATTAAGAATATACGTGTCCACTGTAAAATAACATAAAAAATGAGAAGTAATGAAGAATGACTGACATTGCTTGCACAATCATTCAGTTAATATGATGGTATTTCAAAAATCTGTGTAAATACAATAACTTTTACCAAACCATTAGAATTATATTTAACATTTGAAATGAAAATGTCAATTGCGCCCTTTACCGTAATGCAGCAGTCGTACTCTCTTAGACAATGTTTTTAGTATGACAGCCAACATGTCAAAAATATTTATATGTAATTTACTAAATACAACTAACCTTTATTAAGGAGTCCATCAACAAACAATCTATTTAACATTTCAAGTAAAAACATTACTCAATTCCTGACATTGTGCGCAAGTACTGTATTTCTCCTCCACTCGCAAAAGGTTTTTGGTACGTAAGCCCCAGCCAAAACTGGAGACCTAGAAAAATCTGTGTGCATGCATGTTCAAAAACAAGGCTGTGTGACAGCTCCTCCCACACATTAACATAGGAGACTCAGTAAAATGAGACCAGGATTGTTGTTGCATAGGCTGTAAACTAAAGTGTCAAATTTAAAACTTTCAAACTTCAAAACAAAATCTGCATTGCAGCGTCATATGTTTTGGTTCCATCAGCCTTTTACAAGCTCACTCCAGAAGCTGTTTTTTCTGAAATTGTCCCTTTGCCGACAACCTCTGCACATCCAGACTTTGAAAAATCTTCGGCACAACTTTGAAAGTGCATTTGCACTCTGGTGGGTAGCTTAGGTTCAAACAGTACATCAGTCCAAATAACAGAGGACAGGCAACCGCAATGCTCGCCAACCCACTGAGAACAGCGTCACCTGCAATCAGGACACCGATATCCTCTTGGTTCTCTCCAGGTTCCGAACCCTCCTTCTGTATGACATACACTCCCATCACGGTTTGCTCCATCAAACTGTTGGCCTCAGTGTCTGTGTTCTGTGAAGTACAATATAACACTTTCTCAGTCTAGATAAGGTGGCAAGAGATTGAGTCACAACAAAGTTGCTGTTTGCAATGTGAGGTTCTGGAAAACCTCTTAGAATTAATCCATGTTCTAATATTTCTTGAATCATCAATGAAGGCTTATTTTAATCTCAAGTCTGTGTTCTACTTGAGTTTATTAAATTATTTATCTCCATGAAACTTGCCCGGCTCGATACAAAATATGTTAAACATGGATAATAACATTGTTTTGAGTTCAAAACTGCCAATTTGAGCAAATGCCAAATTCTATGTCTCTAGTTTTCAACTTCACAGAAATTTGAGAATTTTCAGATGAAGAAAAAACAGGAAAAAGTACAGTGTTCTACAGTGAATTTAACATATCAAGCAAACAAACATATGCTTTCTCTATATGGCTACTATATGTGTACAAGTAACTCAGCATGTACTCCTTGACAAGTTTCTCATGGTCTTTGTTCAGGTAGGTGCACAATGACTTTAGGATGCATGCTCGTCTTATATGCACTGTCATCCTGAAGAAAAGAAACAGAAACAAACTTCAGTCAGAGATGAGGAAGTCATTTGGTCTAAGTTTTTTTGTGAAGTGAAATCCTGCATACCCATTTGAATAAAAATCTTAGAGATAGCCCCCATGAGTTTTATTTTTCTTCCAGCCGCTCCACCTTTGCATTGAAAGATCTGCATCAAGCTCAGCAAAGGATGTAGATAGGAGGGGTACCGTGGATATCCGCACGAACTCTTTATCGATCTGAAAAACGTAAACAATGCACGTTTCACTCAACTTTCAGTTTAATCACAAAATTTCCAATGTCATTAAAAGGTGATACAGTCATCTAATAATTATCACATTATCCATATACTTGTTTTTATATCTTACTGTACGAATGTGTGTTCATGCACTTTGGGGTATTACATAAAATCTGGGGATGTCAAGGACACACACCTCTTTCCCAGTGAACAGAGCTGGCCATCTGCTTTTGAAGTCTGCAACCATGGGCTGTCCTTGAAGAACCTCTTGCCTTCTGTGGGTTTTTTTGTGCCGATGTGAGGGTTCTGGAACAGAGGATGTCTCATGTGTACAGATTGTAAAGCCCTCTGAGGCAAATTTGTAATTGTGATTCTGGGCTATACAAAACAAACTGAATTCAATTCAATTGTATGAGAAGGTCTTGTCTATTTTCCCAGGCTCTATTTGGTCATTGTTTCTCTTTGTCATCTCTGAAAGCAGTGCCATTCCCTCCTTTTCCAAACTGTCACTGGTTTTCTCCCTTTGGATGCTGCGGCAGTAGACTTCTGCCCTTCTGGGCTTTTTCACATTCAATGCTGCCAGATGTTGAGGCTTGTTCTTCAGTGAATTTATCGACACCTCAGCACATCCCAGGCCTCTTAGTTTGATGCAAAGGTTTGCCATTTTATACTTGAGACTTATCTTCCAGCCGTAGCAGCCATTGAATGATCCCTGCTCCTTCAAGCTAGGATTTCATTTAGATCATTATCAGTCGGGCAGGCTTTGAATCTGATCATTTCTTCTGCCAGCCGTTACAAAATGCTGGATTTCAGTTTTGGTGAGGGGCTCAAATGCGTTCCTCTAGCATCATACTCAACATTGGCCTTTTCAAGTTGTAGTTCAGCATCATAGATGAAACAAGGGAATTTGAAAACGCTTGGCCAAACCTGCAGCCTTGTAGATGGCGATGCACCTGGAGATGAAATAGGCTCAGTATCATCTGTGTCGACCGAGGAGCTTGATATGGAATCTGTTGAGCACCGCACTTCTAGAAGTTGGCGTGTCCTTGCATCATCTCCTTCTGCACAACTTTACAAATAGATCACCTTAACCGTTGCTTTGTGTTGTATTTTGGAGATCGCCGAACTCATTTCCGAAATCCGCATCTTGATATTGAAGCCGAAATTCTTGTTGCAATCCAAAACTTGTCTTTATTGTCTGGCACAATTCCTCAATGGAGTCTGGTATCCCTGCTGGCAGAATTCGTTTCTAGCATCATCTTCATCAAGGATGAACCTCAGTCTAATGGACTGGCTCATTGTGTAGACCTAGACAATGACACAAATATAACACGAGTTGAATATGGAATATAAAAAAGATCAGAGGCACTTTCAATAAATGCATAACAACACAAGTATGTGTGTGTGTGTGTGTGTGTGTGTGTGTGTGTGTGTGTGTGTGTGTGTAATAATTGTGCTGTTATTATATGTAGTCTTATTATATGAATCATTTATGTCATATACATTGAATGTGTTGTATCTAAGAACTGTTATGCTGCTCATTCTGTACACATGACATCTATTGCATTCTGTCCATCCTGGGAGAAGGATCCCTCCTCTGTCGTTCTCCCATAGGTTTCTTCCTTTTTCTCCCTGTTAAAGGGGTTTTTAGGGGAGTTTTTCCTGTGCTAATGTGATGTCGATGTGCACAGATTGTAAAGCCCTCTGAGGCAAATTTGTAATTTGTGATTCTGGGCTATACAAAATAAACTGAATTGAATTGAATTGAATTGTGTGTGTGTACGTTTGTGAATGTGCACCTGCTTGATATTTTTTATACTTTTAATAGAAAGCTAAGTTATTATCTCAAAATCATTTTAACATGGTACCTTGGGGTTTAGCTAGGACTGGGTGATAATTCAATATGACAATTTATTGTCTTTCAATGGAATCATATCATGAAGAAATCACATAACGAGATACACAATAACGCTGTCTAACGTGATAATAACAAGCACAGATTAACTAAAATGTGTCAGAAAAAAGTAATTGGACAAGGACATCTATAATAGTCATTTTGTTAATTCTGTAAATTTGGTTAATGATGGTGATTAATTGATTAGTAGAAAAATAATCAATAAATGAATTGATAATTAAAATAATCACAAGTTAAAGCCCTACAGCTGCAAGTTATGCCTGGTAAATACAGTGCTCATCGGCCTACAATACATTTGTTGACAATTTAAGTTTGTTTAATAAGAGTATAACGTTAGGTCTGCATCAAGATAAGACACACTGCATCAAAGTGAGTTTCCTATGGTCTGCTGAGTTTTTCTACAACTGTGCAGAGTTTAGTGTGAGCTGCAGAAATGTTTATTTACACCACATTTGCTATAAAATGCAGCTCCAGATATGTGGGCTGGAGACCTCTGGTTTAAACTCTTTACTTTGCTTGAAGAAGTGTCCACCACAAAAGCCGGTAACAGCACAGAGATTTATTTCTACGCTGGCTGACGCAGCTCCACCGATAAGGGTGGCGCTATAGCATGAGCTTATGTCAACTAAGTAAAGCTGTATGGGACAGTAACAAGTGTCATACATAGCGTTGACATTCAAATTAATATTAACAACTCACAGAAACAATGTCAGTCCGCCCTCTCTCTCTCTCTCTCTCTCTCAAGCACACTTAACCTACGTGTTCAGTCCGAAAGTCACACACATTACATTACAGTCATTTAGCACACGTGCTAACGTAACGTTAAACTACGCGGCTAACTACGTGTTCTGTGCCACTGTATGAGCGTTCATTCTATCTAAACGGCAGGCTGGAGGCTTCTTTGTCTGCACCGCTGTTCACCAGCGGGAGCTTTTTCATGTAATAGTCGCACAAAAGAAAAAAAGAAAAATACAAAGTACACCGAGTGTCAATAGTTGAAACTGGTTGAAAGGTAGCTAACAAAATAGCAAAGTTAAGCTAGGTTAAGTGTGAGAAGGGCGCGTGAAAAAAACATGCTTAAGAGAAAAATAGCCAACTGATAATTATGCACATGTCTAATAACTATAATTTTTAACAAATACATTCATGTGTGAATATAAAGCTAACTTAGCGTTAGTATCTGGTCAGGTTCATTGGGACACCACTGTGCTTGTTCTGCATCCGGTGGGCGTAGAGCATGCACAAAGCTTTAACCAACAGGGTCATTGTTCTGATGAACCTCATGCTCTTTGGATAGACATAGTTGAATTTAATTAACCCGAATTTGCATTTGCTTGTGTTCAACAAACATAAAACAACTATTTAGTAAACATAGACTCAATTACGTCATTTAATACTGACATGTTTCTAGTTTGCTAATGGAACAGATGCCCGAGTTGAATTTTTTGAGTGTTCACTCACCTGAAATCACTTGAATTTACATTTTTCCATTTTATCAGTATATTTATATAAAAATTGGTCCATTTGTATATCTTATAGGGAACAGCAGAGAGTAATATGCTTTGGGATCTTCAAAGAGCTGATGATGTCACTGGTGCATGCTGCATTCTCCATGGATTGGGGGTTTAAGAGTATAACGTTTAGCAAACATTACATATACATACAAGATACATGGTGGAAGAACTGTGTGCGAAAGGTCATGATGTTTAATCTTCAATCTACTTTAGAGTCCAATGTGAAGCATTGCAACATACTAACACCTCCTTGAATGTCAAGTCTGTTCAGTTTCTGTGTTTCAATGTCACAAAGGTTGATGATAATTCATGTTGTTTTCTTGTTCTCATTAGTGTTATATTTTAGCTGAAAAGCTTTACAGCAGTGGTTGTTGCAGACACTGTTTCGTCTTAAATTCAGTTTACGTTTACTGTAATAACCCTGGTACTCTGTGACTTTATGTATTATATTTTTTCTGCCAGGAAGATGATCAGATTGTGTGTGTGTGTGTGTGTGTGTGTGTGTGTGTGTGTGTATATATGTGTGGGGTGTGCACATCTGTGTCTGTCCATGGCTAATCCTGTTTTACTGACTGCAAATCTGCTCAATGTCATCATGTCATTAATCTTCTCACATCAGTGTTACTTTATTGTCTTAAACTTTACACACACTATGTAATGTCTTTGCATAACTTTTCTGTGATGCACTGTGTAAAAATTAATGCAATTAATGTTTCAGCTACTAAAGCTTACTAGTGTTTGTTTTTTACATTTCAACACTTGAGGAAAGCAGTGTAACATTATGTAAATGTCCTTTTTTGTGCTTTGTGCAACCCTTTTGTAATCTTGATAAACATACAGATGTTAACATGTGAAACATGAAATAGTTTAAATAGTGTTAAAATGTATATCTTCATTTGAGAAAATGAAGTTGTCAGTATTGTCAGTGTAAAGTGAACAACTTCAGTTGTTCACTTTACAAATGATTTTAGCAAAACCGTTAAAAGGCTTGTCAAACTAAGAAGATAAATGTAGCACATCTGCCACCATGTCTTCTAACTCCACAATCAGTTGTGTTGACAAAATGAACACTATGGCATATGTATATATATAGATATATAGATATATAGTGTTAGTTACTATTTATGTGATATAAGGCAAATTTAGATGTATTCGGCAAGTACATACCAGATCAAGAACAATCAGTACATCCCGGGTCTTCTTCCTCTGGTGCTTGTCCAGGAATGCCAGGAATTGCGGTCGAGGAAGGAACAGTTCTCCTAAATTCAGCATCGATCTTAAAAAACTAAATAACCCAAGCAAATGTTTTAATACAACACATTACAACTGTATGGTGTGTGACATCTTATTTTTTTTAAATAAGGGCCAAAACATCCATTTTGAATTGGTTTGACTTCATTTCTTAGCAGTTATCTTATGACAGTGGATGATATCATTTGCTTTGCAGGCCACCACATTATTGCCTTTAATCTACAAAGTTACGCAGGCCATCTCTTTCAACTCTTAGATTCCTCATCCACAATTTCCTGTGATAAAAGATAAAAAAGCTTGAAGTAAATAAGTTTTAAGTGTATGAGACACAAATACCTTGTTATAATTACCTAATAGTTTTTTAAAGACTTACATTACATTTGGCGGGTAGCTTATTGATGTTAGTTTTGATTCAAAGGTATTTATATTTGCAATACTTAAATATAATATTAAATAAAAATCTGAAAACGCTAATGTTGAATGAACCTGTCTTTAAATGTCATTCTTTCATGTAAAATTCTGAAATGATTGAATTCACAATAAAATATGACATTAGTAAGGCTATATTTGTGGTAAGTTCATGACTTTTATTAAGAAGTGCTGGATTTCAATTTAGGATTTGTCATGTGTATTTAAACAAATTAACAATAATGTAGGCAATTGTTCATCTAGAGACTTTCCAAATGCAGCAATATGGATCAAACTGTGACCTTTTCAGGAAACCTGTAAACAGTAGCACAAAGGAAAAAGTTTATTATTTTTTTTGGGACAATAAGCATTATCCATGATTGTCACTACATACTCTAATTTATTAAGTAAGCCTTAGCTATACTGGTGGTATACAACTAATCTGCACAGACAGATGAAAAACATGGCATTTGAATTCTTCATAGTATTCAGCAGTTAATATTCATATTGCAAAAAGTTGTTCAAAAGCAAAAAGCTTTTTGTCTCAGGGGCCACAATGAGTTTTAAAATTTGACAGACGGGCTAGTAGCAGATGGATGGAGAGTGTTTGTGTGAACTAATATAAATTACAAGTAAAAGCCATTACCTAAAAAGTAAAGAAAACTTTCATTCAGTTTCAGTGGGAACAGTGTTGTTGGTCACCATTTTTTGCCAGTCCATCAAAGTTTGGTGTCAGTTTGGTTGTGGCAATTCTCAGGACAGATCTGAGGTGCTCATCAGTTAACTGGGATCAGCGGCGTGATGTGTTGAACGTCTGCTCACACACGTAGGTAGAGCCAAACAACACCAGCTTCCTCTGTGCCATCCTCCTAACGTTAGGAAACTTGGCTTCGCTTAGGGAAAGCATAAAACTCATCCAGCTTAAGGGAGTTGAACTTCTCCTTCAAGACGGAGTCACATTGAAGATCAATCAGTTCCAATTGCAACTCCTGCGGCGCTGTTTCATAGTCTTGGCTGAAGTGACTTGTCAATTTTTTCAAAATCAGAGAACCGACTTCAGAATTCTCCGTGCAGGTCGTCCAGCGATTTGCTGTATTTCTTCACATGTCGAGGGGGCCTCTTTCAGTGTCGCCAGTGTGGGGAAATGAGCGAATGATTTGTTTGAAATTTGTCTTGCGAATAAAGTCAACTTGGCTTTGAAGGCTCTCACATTTGTGTACATTCCGTGCACAAATTGATCTTTCCCTTGTAGCTTCATGCTCAGCTCATTCATGTGTGTCAATATGTCCACAGCAAAAGCAAAATCACAACACAACTTAACCAGCGGACATGAGAGTGAGAAAGCAAGTCCTGGTGATCAGCATCAGTTTCCTCAAGGAAGTTAATAAACTGACGCTCGTATAAAGTTAACGAGTTTTACGACTGGCTTCACTACATGATCAAGCTGCAATACAGACTTACACAGGGCTTCTTGATGGATTATGCAGTGTAGGAAAATGACATCCAGCTCAGGGTTTTCCTCTTTCACCTTATCCTGGATTCTTTTCAGCAGCCTGACGTTTTTTCCTGTTAAGTTTGGCGATCCATCTGTGGTGACATTGGCAAGTTTACACCAAGGTAGCTTCAGCCTCCCGATGACACCAGACATGTCATACAAGTCCTCTCCTCGTGTTGTCCCCTTTAGAGATTCCATGGTCCAAAATTCCTCCGTTATCTCAAAATTGTAATGAATCCCTCTGGCAGCATGTCATTTTGACTTGACAACTTTCTATTGTAGTTTTGCTCATCATTATTATCAGTCAGGATAACATTTTACTCAAAGTAATTCCTGAGCTAATGCAACAAAAAAACAAAACACGAGCAATCAATGGGTCAGACAAAGAGTTTATCCAGGTTATTTCAAGCACTTTATTTGGAAAGTAAGTACCCTTGAAATGTTAGTAATTAGGGGTGTAAATCACAAGTTTCATCATGATACAATATTAGATCTAATCTGCTAATATTTGCTGATAACGCAAAGTCTGCTAAAATACAATTTTGATTCAATTCAAGCCAGTCAGCCGACCTCCCTGAGTCGGGTCCTGAACTCCAGTTGCTAGAGTTCGATTCTGACTTCTATTTGCATAAATCTGATCTGGACTTTCAAATGCCTCAATCTCTTCCTGCAACCTGTGTCAAATCTTGTGGTGCCAGCCAATTTTCCTCGTGTGAAGTCTCGACGCTGGACTCCAGAGGGGTTTTACCCTCAACACAGGCCTCCAGAGGGGTCCCGCCCTCCATGCCAGCCTCCAGAGAGGTCCCGCCCTCCATGCCAGCCTCCAGAGGGGTCCTGCCTTTGTTGCTGCATGGCATCCAGAGGAGTTTCAACAGCCTCCAACCTTTGGCAAGTGGATTAAAGAGTTACCTCTCCCACCAACCATCCTTTTTCTTGCAGATATTAGCTAGATTGGGACTAAATTGGAATGGGACTAAACATTCTCAAACATATTAGTTTGTATGCCAACATCATTTTTGACAAAACAATCAACAAAGGTTTATTCTGGAGCTGTTCTCGAGCTTTCAAATGCATGATCAGGAATTGTAGAATTGCCACGGAATTGATCTATTTCCCTCTGAAGAGTCATGTCATGGATCATTTTTACCGCATACATGCAAAAACATGGCACAGAAACAGTTTAGGAGTCAAGGGTCTGATTCTCATTGGAGATCTATACTAAAATATTTCTGCTCATTATACTAAGATGTGCTTTGAATAAAATTTCTTTAGCAATCTGTGGTTATCAGCCACCTGGGAACTCAAACGTTATATGTACTGCCTGGCAGCAGTGGATATGCAGTATCTCACTGCTCTGTGTTGCTCTCTTGGCTGAAGAACAAGACGTTTTAGCCCAAAAAGCATGTTCCAACTCAGCTCCCTCACTCATTACACTGTCCTCAATGGCTGAGCAGCTGAAAATACCGAGAGGTCGAAGGGAATTGGGAGGTGAAATTACAAATGGGGGGGGGGGGGGGGTTCAGCGCCTGGCCGAGACTCGTTGCTATTGATTAACAACCATATCAACCTCGGCAGATGTATGATACTCATTTAGCGCTGAGGGCCAATATAAACTTTACTAAATGTATCTTTAAAAGAATTAGTAGAAATCATAACAACATCCCGACAACTAGCTGTGGGAAATAAATACAGCCATAGCCAACTATATTGATGTGACAATTTAAGTTCACTTAGCAGAGTAGGCACATTATATGTGCTTACCGTTAAAATAACAGTCATTTAGCAGCTCCACATATTGTACTTTAGAGCTTTAAATACATCACCATGACATCATGCTACACTGTTTCTGTTGCCCTTCATTCCAAGCTCATCATCTCATGTTTTTGCAGCTTGTTTTAATTTGATAAATGATATGCCAGTGGAGCAGGCTGGTTCACTTTTCATAGAAGTAAACACCTCTGTTTCCCTTTACTATCACAGTGGTTTAAATGAGCATGACATAACAGGAAGGTAATGACAGAACAGGCAGTTGATCATTTATTGTGGTGCACATTAAGGGGGTCAAGGTGAGAAAACATTTGGATTTATACGGTGTGCTACCAAGATAAGATCCTTGCTTCAGAATTGGAAAGCTACTAGTGTGTCAACTGGAGAATTCACCCCCTTGAAAAAAGGGTGTCATGTCTACGACACTAAGAATCAGAAGAACAGCAAGGTGCAGACGTATGTCACAGTTCAAAGACCCATTTCTGCTTCAACTTGCTTCAACAGATCGAATCTGATTGAAGGATGACTCACTCTACCGCTGAGCCACAGCCGCCACAAGGTGATGAGAGCACATCTAATCGGTCCAGAACACAGCCACGGTACATTAATTTGCAAGATCCTCTATTGTAAGAACAGAGACAGACTCATAAGGCATGCAGAATCACTACCTTAGGCTGTTTCAATAACCTAGGCATATTCCCAGGTTATTGAAACAGCCAGCCTTTCTGTTTTTTCTGCAAAACTCCAGCTGACCTGCGGTGCAGAGGTTCACATGTTCCAGACCCACACTAGAGAGGAACTATAGACAAGGTCCTGTACACTGTTATGATATTACATTGGCGTTACCAACTGGATATCAAGACCAACATGAAGGAACTTGAGTTCCTTCATGTTGGTCTTGTTGAGAACTGGTTGTTTCTACATAGCCTATTAGTAAAGCCTATTAAAGTTATCCAAAATTGTATGTAATCGAATCTATGTTTATACTGTGGATCAAGTTTATTATGGATTTTAAATAAAATGTACGTTTGTAATCAATAATGGCAGCCGGAGACTACTCTTGACGAGCCCGTCAAGTTTTTTTGATTAATTGACTTCGCTGTTCGGGGATATTGTATTATTGTATTATTGCTTTTCTGTAAGTTCGGTTTGTTTTTGGGGTGACTGAGGAATAACAACTGGGTTATGAGATGTGATTTTTTTTTTTTGGGGGGGGACGTTTAATATATTTTCATAACTTATCCACATGACTATAAATGTGGTGAGCTGGAACACTAATGGTCTGAATGGTGGAGTTCAACGCCAGGCCTGTCAAGACTTTCTCAAGAGGCATAAAAATCAGATGGCACTTATTCAGGAATCACATCTTGCAAGTAAGGATTGCCATTGCCAAGGATTGCCATTGGTTGCCATTGGTAACATTAACAACCTTGTTGTTAATGTTACCAAGTTACAAGGTTTCTCAGTTGTAATTGGCACCGATATGAATGTTATCTGGACCCAACACTCACATAACCACAATGTCATATCTAACTTTGACCTTATAGATATATATTGCGTTATCAACCCGACATCCAAACAATATAGTTTTCACTCAAACAGTGTCTTTGGACAAGAAACTTAAGCCGACATTGGTATACATTGTATGAATGGGTGTGAATGCTTAGATAGTTCCCGGAGGGCAGGTGGCACCCTGCATGGTAGCCCCTGTCATCAGTGAATGAAGGGATGTAAATAGGTGAATGATGAAGTGTAGTGTTAAAGCGCTTCGAGTGGTTGGAAGACTAGAAAAAGCTCTGCAAGTCCATTTCTCATTTACCAAACAGACGCATCTTTAGTGCCAATTGTCTGCGGTCATTTAATTAATGTATATGTATTATCATATTTTTTTCTATATATGCAACTAAGCTGCTCGCTTATTGAATTAAGTGCGCTCTGGAAACACATCACCTACATTTTATCTTAAATATACATGGTCAGACAAAGGGATTAGAACAAAACTGTACTCATTGTTGTTGTTTTTTTACAGATCTCTGTAACTTGTAACTTTTTACTTCAATCTCATCTCAGTCACAGGGAAAAGTTTCATATTGAAACTGTCCGTTTCCAATGTGCACGGATAACAGTAGCTTTTGAAAAATGGTGTTCTCCTTTTTGACAAATGTGTTGAATTATGTAATGCCATGCACCCTTACTGTATTGCTCTTACATTTTTTATCCTTGCTCAATCGATCACAACATAGAAAAATCCTCGAGATAGCAGACGCAAATCAGTTGAGTGACTTTCTTCTGGAGATTTTCTCAGTAAAACAAATTTCAAGGACAGCCTTTTTTCACCTGTGTAACATTTAAAACATTACCTAAGGACACATGAACTGCCAGAGCCAGGGAATCCTCTGACGGAGGACAACCCTGCTCTACCACTGAGCCACAGTCACCCCCAATGAGCAGTAAGGGAGAGATTTGGGTGAATGCTGCGGCCCCTGATATAGCCCAGGCTGACAGTACATACCCATATGATGGATTAGTGCAGCTGGCAAATTACATCTCTCTAATTATGCCTTGCAAAGTGTGCTACAATGTATCGGTCTTGCCTTAATCTCAGCTAAACTAGATTGCTTGATGGAGAAAAGTAAAAGGAAGCAGCACAACATTTATAAAACATTTCAGTTAACGTTTTGTGCGAGTGGGTTGAGATATACATATAATAATTATGAATAATATAATTGTATCAGAACCTATTTTTGTAGATCTGACAATCATAACATTGTTTTATGACAGCCAACAGAAAACAAAGCCAAACAGAAATGATAACCCAAACTTTCTGTTGTAAACATCCACTTTAGGGACTCTTCCTGCTTCAATTTTGGCACATTTTTATATCTGGCCATCTGTACAATGGGTTAATTGGTTAACTTTAAGTCTAACAGTGCAACAAATATGGCTAGTCTGACAATATAACTTATTTTATATTACACACCGATATCTAAGTAAAGTTTTATACCAGACCAATTAAGGCTGGAACAGATATTGAAATGAATTGAGGCCGTTTATAGCTTTAAAGTTATATTTTCAGTCAACAGATTCTCTTTTTTTATCAATCTACATAAAATCCAACGCCTCCAAAAACAATCACTCATTTCTTTTTCTGTGTAAATCCACAACATCCAGCGTGCTCTTGGGTTCCCAAGGCCTCCTCCTTCTAAATGGTAATCACAGGCAGGGTCAGTTGAGGTCAGGTCTGTCAGTGTGGCTCCCAGGAGAAGCCTTGAAGGCCAAAAATCCAAACTATTTTCAATTCTACTGGGGGCTGAGGCTGAGGCCAATTTGAGAAGGACTGTAGCACAGGAAACTAATCAGTTAAATGCACGTAGGTGGAGTTTGTGCTTTCTCAGAGTTTGGTAAAAGTGCTTCACATCACAAGGTTTGTCTAATTCCAAAGAAAAGCATACCTCTCTGTTTGATGTTAAGCAGTGAACACAAACAGGGATGAACTCTAATATGGACACATATCCCTACACACTACAACCCCTGAGCTTCTTACCGTACAAAACGTTTTGTGGGTCTTAGCCCCCTCCCTTCCTGGCTGATATCCTAGCACTTGATGTTAGTTGTCGTTTAATTGAGTACAGTGACAAAGTTTGATCAGACCCCTTGTATGGGAAATTGAAATGAGTTAAATAATTGTCATCGGTAACCAATTTAGATATTAATGTAGAATGTATGAAATGTATGGTTCAAAACGTGGTAAAAAATCACATCTTTCCATGTAGCTACGGGCCAAGCAGTTAATGAACAAGTTACCAAAAGTAAGCTATGAGGTGTAGTAGTTGATGGTAAAATGTGCTGGAACAGGCAAGTAGATCAGATTGTGTCAAAAATGGGTAGAGGCATTGCTATTTTCTCCAAATGCATCTGAAAATGAAAATGAAAATGGACTGTACTTGTACAGCGCTTTTCTATTCGTCCGAGCGCTTTTACATTACACATCATTCACCCATTCACACCCATTCATACACTGATGACAGGGGCTACCATGCAAGGTGCCACCTGCCCATCAGGACAGTCAACATAAATTATTTGCGCCTCAAGTGTTTTCAAAAACACATTGAAATGAACTGTTCAGCAGAAAAAGAGCCCACAGCATGTTGAAATCAGTCCATCAATCAAAAGTAAATCATATTCTGTTACTGCATGGCCTATTTCTTGCCTCAAATATTTTCAGAAACATATTTGAATGCACTGATTAACTGTAAAATGAAGAAGTTTGTCACCCGGACAGTGGAGCCTGAACCAAGCCTCGCCCACCTACTGGAGCAAGTGTTTTGGGTTCTGTCGCATCCTCACCATGAGATCTGCTGCTCAGCGAGCTAACTTGGCAGCACAAAGACTAATCCAGTAGCGCAAATCACACCCACTGAGCCGAAGAAGACCATTAGAAGTGATGTCGCAATAAAATAGTCGTCTATTTTGCTTGTGTTTTTATGATGTGTGGTTTAAGTCACTTCAGCATTCCGATTGGAGGTTTGAATGCAAACAGAAATAAATACCTTGAAGGAATGTAGTTCTCGAGGGAGCTCTCCTCTCAGGGTGTCCCCAGAACTCTTGGATATAAGAAAACGCCTTATGTCATTTGTCACTTTCACCCCTGGTTGCTTGTGATAATGTGCAATTATTTAAAACAGCTAGGTAACAGAGTTCTATCCACCAGCCAAACAACGTGTGCGCTGACAGGAATCACCGCCTCACGTGGTTTTAATAAAGAAGACTGGGGAGACAATAATATTGTTGTCAGATGCACTAATAGTGAGCTAATAATGAAGTTATAGTTTGAATGACAAAAGCATGGCAACTGTTGCTTGGCACATCATGTCCAGATGTGGTTAGAAAATAATAAATGTTGACTGCACATCTGTAATTGTCTTGATAAGTCATTAAATAAGCCACTAAGATTACTTTTGCCTCAGTCTAGCTTTAGCTCTTGGCCATTTTCATTCAGCCACTGAGGAGGGCTGGTTACGGTTTAAGGCTCAATACACAACTTGAGGCATGAAAGCGTAGTGCACGGTCAGTCACGCAGCACATGGGGCAGTATGTTCTCAAAACCTGACAATCTGTGAAATGCTCAGAGATCACCAGATCACAGACAGACAAACACAGAAATGATATGTTTTACTTATTTATTTGTTTAACTGTGAAACCTTCAGACATTTCAGCTGAACACTCTGTGGCTCTGGATGGCTGCCTCTCATTCAAACATCATGTGCTGTGTAGCCGGGGCCGTGGCAGTCACCTAGAGGACTTGATGGGTCACACTGGTCAACACTCGTGCAGATGGACGTGTGTGCTGGGAGCGCTCAGCTCTAAGTGTTGAGCCCCACAGTTGAAGCAGACCAATCCCTATTTCTTCACCTCCACACTGAGCTCGGCCCCCATTTATCAAAACCAAGTCTTGGCCCAGGCTAGTGACACACTGGGACTGCAGTTGTCATCTAGACCATACATTATGTCAGTTAAAGCTGTTTTTTATTAGCTGGATGATAGATAGTTCTTTAATTGTTTTGTTATTTCTTTCTCCTTATGTGAGAAATCACAGGCTTGAACGTGGGAATGAGTCGACTCTGCTGTTGCTATGTTTGGATAGAAAAACGGGAAAATCTTACAGAATATATGTGATAGGATTTCTAATGTGGTGATGTAAAGAAAGCTAAAAGTGTGTATCCAGTTCCTGGGACATAGTTTTAGTTAAACATGTAACAGATGCTTTATTATAAATCAAAAACTTGATCAGTGTGTGGAGTTGAACATCTCTCAGGACAGGGTGGGGGTTCAAGGTGCTGTGTGCTCTGACACAACTCAGAAGGTTTATTATTATTATACAATGGAAATGAAAATATTTTTATATATATGCAAATCTTACGAAACTGACTCCAGATAAGCAATGACACACATGGATATGTGACGCCACACACACACACACACACACACACACACACACAACAGGCCTAATGCTCTCTAACTTGCCTCTCGATCCCAACTCTGGTGTTTCAGTTGTAATAAGGTATTGCTTTAACTACAGTATATGTATTAATAAAAACAGTACATTCATGTTGTCCAGGCAGGAAGAAAGAGGGAACGACAAAAAAAGCAGGTTTGTTTGTGCGTTAGTGAATTGGTGTTAACGTTCTCTATAACCAGCTTCTTAAAATGTTGGGATCTGTTGGACTTATTTGGAAAAGTGTAACTGGTAGCAGTTTTTTTGGTAATCCGACATTTGTCATAGGCGTGATGAGTGGATTTAAAGTCATTTTAGGACATCCAACATCACAAACTGACATCCAACTGACCTCTGTGGGGGGGTTGCTTCTCTGCTTTCAGTGTACTGCATCTTTAGCCTAAGGTACCAAGAGAAAGCTGCTTGAACACTTTTTATTCAAAAGTAACGCTTTTGTTGTCCAATTGTCTTTTTCTCTTTCTTCCTATCTCATTCTCACTCTCTTGCTCTTTTCATCCTAAACCACTTCATACTGCAGCAGAATTTATTTCTATCCAACCTGTAATCTCAGACGTCTTTGTTTATTCAGGTGTCTCAGAGAGAACAGAGAAAGTCATTCAGAAGTCTGTCACAGTCAGTCCCCATGTCTCCACTCTGCTGAAGAAGCTCATGGACTTTCATTTCATGTAGGTGAGTGAGATCTCTCTACTCAGGCACTTCACATCAGTGCAGCCTCCATTTCTTTGTCATTTTCTGTCTCGTATTATGTATAGAAAATCCTTCCTACTACATATGCAATTTTGCATTAAATTGTGGGTATTTCTGCTGCACAACGCTGCAGAAAAACTATAAATGTTCACAAGAGGGGCACATGTCCACCCAGGGCAGCAGTGCTCTTGTAGGATATGTAGGATCAGTTTAGCTCGGAGTTTCCGTTTTTAAGAGACCTGTTTAAGTTCATTTAAGTTCACGTTTTCATTGGTTATTGCACACAATAACTTGTATCCTAAGATGTCACTTCTTGGTTTCCCTGTGCGATTAAATCTGTCTGTCCCTCGCACATGATATTACACATTGACCATTCCAGTTTGACTCTTTACCGGAGCAATTGAGATTAGTGTCTTGCCCGAGGACATATCGACATGGACTACCGAGCCGGGGATCAAGCCGCCGATCCTCTGGTTGAAGGATGAACTGCTCTACCGATGAGCCACAGTCGCACCCTCAGTGTTATCTGATCACATTTGATGGATGAATGCTGATCTGCCATGTTCTGTTATGCACACCTGAAATAACAAGCTGTGATGGATAAACCAGTTTTGTGTTTTTACTTTTTTAATAAAACTTGGTCTCACTTGTGTAGTTATCTCTGTCATTTCTTACCCTGGTCTGTTTCTAACCAGTTTATATGTATGACCCTTGCAGTTAACTTTTTTACATTTTTTGTATTGTGTACAACAACATATTTATCATCGTTATGTTTATATCTTGTTTGATTGGCAGTCTTTCCAACTTTGTACTGCAACTCGTGCACAACAATTTCCCCAGGATAAATGAAGTTCTACCTTGTGATGAACACAACTATAAGAAACAAGTTGTATTTAGGTGGAATTATACTTTAATTCCTTCAGAAACACAGTACAGCCCGGGGCCCCGTCTGGAGCCAGGCCCAGACGGAGGGCTCGATGGCGAGCGCCTGGTGGCCGGGTTTGCCACGGAGCCCGGTCGGGCACAGCCCGAACAAACTACGTGGCACCCCCTCTCTTCATCCCATGGGCCCACCACCTGTGGGAAGACCCGTTGGGGTCGGGTGCGCAGCCACATGGGTGGCAGCGAAGGTCAGGGGTCTCGACGGACCAGACCCGGGCGGCAGAAGCTGGCTCTGGGGACGTGGAACGTCACCTCGCTGTGGGGAAAGGAACCGGAGCTTGTGAGGGAGGTGGAGCGCTATCAGTTAGATCTGGTGGGGCTTACCTCCACGCACAGTCTCAGCTCTGGTACCGTACTCCTGGATAAGGGTTGGACTCTATTCTTCTCCGGAGTTGCCAAGGGCGTGAGGCGCCGGGCGGGTGTGGGGATACTCATAAATCCCCGGCTGAGCGCCGCGGTGTTGGAGTTTACCCCGGTAGACGAGAGGGTCGCCTCCCTGCGCCTTAGGGTTGTAGGGGGGGAAAACTCTGACTGTTGTTTGTGCGTATGCACCAAACAGCAGCTCAGAGTACTCGGCCTTCTTGGAGACCCTGAATGGAGTCCTGTATGGGGCTCCAGTAGGGGACTCCGTAGTTCTGCTGGGTGACTTCAACGCCCACGTGGGCAACGATGGAGACACCTGGAGAGGCGTGGTGGGGAGGAACGGCCTCCCTGATCTAAACCCGAGCGGTCGTTTGTTATTGGACTTCTGTGCTAGTCATGGATTATCCATAACAAACACCATGTTCGAACATAAGGGTGCTCATAAGTGTACCTGGTACCAGAGTACCCTAGGCCGAAGATCAATGATCGATTTTGTGATCGTGTCATCTGATCTGAGGCCGCATGTTTTGGACACTCGGGTAAAGAGAGGGGCGGAACTGTCAACCGACCACCATCTGGTTGTGAGTTGGATCAGGGAATGGGGGAAATTTCCGGATAGACCTGGTAAGCCCAAACGAGTAGTGCGGGTGAACTGGGAACGTCTGGAGGAGGCCCCCGTCCTAGGTATCTTCAACTCACACCTCCGGCGGAGTTTTTCTGGCATTCCTGTGGAGGTTGGGGGCATTGAGCCGGAGTGGGCGGTGTTCAAAGCCTCCATTGCTGAAGCTGCGGTGGCTAGCTGTGGCCTCAGGGTCTTAGGCTCCTCAAGGGGCGGTAACCCTCGGACACCGTGGTGGACACCGGTGGTCAGGGAAGCCGTCCGATTGAAGAAGGAGGCCTTCCGGGATATGATATCCTGGAGGACTCCTGACTCGGTTGCAGGGTACCGACAGGCCCGAAGGGCTGCAGCTGCTGCCGTGTCGGAGGCGAAGCAGCGGGTGTGGGAGAAGTTCGGAGAGGCCATGGAGAAGGACTTTCGGTCGGCACCAAAGTGTTTCTGGAAGACTATCCGGCACCTCAGGAGGGGAAACGGGGAACCATCCAAGCTGTGTACAGTAAGGATGGGACTCTGTTGACCTCAACTGAGGAGGTCGTCGGACGTTGGAAGGAACACTTTGAGGAACTCCTGAATCCGAATAACACGCCCTCTATGTTGGAGGCAGAGCTCGAGGTTGATGGTGTTTCGTCGTCAATTTCCCTGGTGGAGGTCACTGAGGTAGTCAAACATCTCCGCAGTGGCAAAGCCCCAGGGATTGATGAGATCCAGCCAGAAATGCTAAAGGCTCTGGGTGTTGAGGGGCTGTCATGGTTGACACGCCTATTCAACATCGCGTGGGACTCGGGTACAGTGCCAAAGGAGTGGCAAACCGGGGTGGTGGTTCCCCTGTTCAAAAAGGGGGACCAGAGAGTGTGTGCCAATTACCGGGGTATCACACTTCTCAGCCTCCCTGGTAAAGTCTACTCCAAGGTGCTGGAAAGGAGGGTTCGGCCGATCGTCGAACCTCAGATTGAAGAGGAACAATGCGGTTTTCGCCCCGGACGTGGAACTACGGACCAGCTCTTCACTCTCGCAAGGATCCTGGAGGGGGCCTGGGAGTATGCCCATCCGGTCTACATGTGTTTTGTGGATCTGGAGAAGGCGTATGACCGGGTCCCCCGGGAGAAACTGTGGGAGGTGCTGCGGGAGTATGGGGTAAGGGGGTCTATCCTCAGGGCCATCCAATCCCTGTACTCCCAAAGCGAGAGCTGTGTTCGCGTCCTCGGCAGCCAGTCAGTTTCGTTCTCAGTGGGTGCTGGTCTCCGCCAGGGCTGCGCCTTGTCACCAATCCTGTTTGTGATATACATGGACAGGATATCGAGGCGTAGTCGTGGTGGGGAGGGGTTGCAGTTCGGTGGTCTGAGGATCTCGTCACTGCTTTTTGCAGATGATGTGGTCCTCATTGGATCATCGGCCTGTGACCTTCAGCACTCACTGGATCGGCTGGCGGCCGAGTGTGAAGCGGCTGGGATGAGGATCAGCACCGCTAAATCTGAGGCCATGACTCTTAGCAGGAAACCGATGGATTGCTTACTCCGGGTAGGAAATGAGTCCTTAGCCCAAGTGAAGGAGTTCAAGTACCTCGGGGTCTTGTTCGCGAGTGAGGGTACTATGGAGCGTGAGATTGGCCGGAGAATCGGAGCAGCGGGGGCGGTATTGCGTTCGCTTTACCGCACCGTTGTAACGAAAAGAGAGCTGAGCCGCAAGGCAAAGCTCTCGATCTACCGGTCGATCTTCGTTCCTATCCTCACCTATGGTCATGAGGGCTGGGTGATGACCGAAAGGACGAGATCGCGGGTACAAGCGGCCGAGATGAGTTTTTTCTCAGAAGGGTGGCTGGCGTCTCCCTTAGGGATAGGGTGAGAAGCTCAGCCATCCGTGAGGAACTCGGATTAGAGCCGCTGCTCCTTTACTTAGAAAGGAGTCAGCTGAGGTGGTTCGGGCATCTGGCAAGGATGCCCACTGGGCGCCTTCCTTGGGAGGTGTTTCAGGCACGTCCAGTGGGGAGGAGACCTCGGGGAAGACCCAGGACTAGGTGGAGAGATTATATCTCAACACTGGCCTGGGAACGCCTCGGGATCCCCCGTCAGAGTTGGTCAATGTGGCCCGGGAAAGGGAAGTCTGGGGCCCCCTGCTTGAGCTGCTCCCCCGCGACCCGACCCCGGATAAGCGGACGAAAATGAGATATAGGACTTTTCATTTTCTCCGTAGGCAGCTCTGAAGCAGCTACTGGTGCGATGGGAAGCTGCAGAGCTGAAGCAGAGCAGCGGGGCTGGCCCAGGATTATTTGTCCGTTACAAGTTCCGCTCCAGCTCCGATGTTTTCCAGATGTTACAGATGTCGTTACCACATTATTGCTGCTGGTAGAGCCCCAACTGTGAAACCAACCACAACAGTCCCAGGCTTAGTACCAGTGGTGGAAGTGGAATAGTTTGACTCGGTGTTGTTTCTTTTGGCTACATGCCACAGGGGCCTCCAAAGGCTTTAACTGATTTATTTAGGAAATCTGAGACTGAAGCAAAGAGATGATGAGGTTTTTCAGTAGCATGTTGAAATTGTAAAGACTCGTGTACTATATGTAGGGCAACATCAAGGTCCGTGTAATAATTGTATGTCTAATATTTAATATACAGCCGATTGCTGTTGTGTTGAAGCATGTGCAAAGGTGTTCTGTGTACATGGTACTTGTTTAACACATTATTGAGTGATTATTGAGTGATTATTGAGTGATTATTGACTTCACTGAAAAGACTAGACAACAATAATGAGTACAGCTAACTAATAACAACATAATACACACGGCACAAGACGCATCATCAGTTCATAAGTAACCCTCAAATGGCAAAAAATCCTTATTTTACACAAATTGAGCTATAGATGAAAATAACATTGAGGATGAATGTTTTTTGTTTATATAATGTGAAGTTGCTTTGGAGTTTCACCTGATAACAGTTGGTTTAAACCATTCACAGACTCAACTGGATAAAGGTCACAGGTCATGGACCAGAAGTCAGTGGACAACCAGAGACAGATCCCAAGGTCAAGAATGAACATCCACTATCCACCTATTGTCTGTAACAGCAGATCCTTTACAAGGAGGCAGGAGCCGACACCAGCTGAGGGTGGGCGAGAGGCGGGTACATCCTGTTCACTAGTCAGTCTCAGGGTGAAACATTTAGACAGGCGACCACAACAGGCAATTTAGTCACCAATATAATAATAATTAAGCCTTTATTAGTCCCACAATGGGGAAATTATTTCTCTGCATTTAACCCATCCCGGAGGAGCAGTGGGCTGCAATGAAGCGCCCGGGGAGCAACTTGGGGTTAGGTGTCTTGCTCAAGGACACCTCGGCATGTTGCTGGTAGAGGGGTTTGAACCACCAACCTTGTGGTTGCGGGACAAGCGCTCTACCTCATGTGCCACAGCCGCCCATATACCTGCACAACTTTGGTCTGTGGACTCGGAGAGAACTCAAGCTCACACAGGGAGAGCACGCTAACTCCACAAAGAAGAGCCAGCAGGTGAGAACCCAGCAGCCTCCAGCAGTGAGGCCACAGTGCTAACCACTACACCACTGTGCCACCCAACAATTAACCTTTCAGCTTTTGTGACAATGAAATCTAATTTTACTGCTGACTATTTTTTTATAATAAACTAACTAGTATGAGCGGAAGGGCTGATAAGAAATATGTTTTCTACCATTAGAGAGATTCCTATTCATACAACTAGCAGTCACGGTAAAGAGAATAAGATAAATAAAGTAAGATGACAATCCACAACTACTGTTTGCCCTCAACTTTACTCTACTCTCTCTACAAGATTTGACATTACAGCAAAGTCAGAGTTTGAAAAGTGATCGTGTGTGTAGTTAGACTGAAATAATGGTGGTGCATTACATCAAGTTATCTATCGTCTGAGCTAACGCATGTAACTAGCTCCTACAAAAAAAGGTCCAAAATCTGAAAAAATAAATGTGCTTGTGTATATATATATATATATATATATATATATATATATTTACGTAAATTGTGGGAAGTTAAATGAAAGCGGCACAAGAAAGAATTTCCAATTGAAAGATAAATCTATCAAAGCTGAGTCCTTACTGCAGCCGCCAGGGTTCAAACCCACCGATGGTCTTCAGCTGTTGGAGCGAAGAAAGGTCAGCAGGTCACCGCAGACTAAATGTTGTGTTCAGATATCTAGTTCTACTCTATTTTTGGACGGACGGACAGAAGTACGGATCAGTGGACCAACACCGCCACCTCTGGGCCCTGCAGAGATCAATTCAGCTTTCTCCTTTTATCACAAAACTTTACAGTGCTACATCTTTATAGAAAAATATAGTATTAAACTGGTCAGGATGTGAGTACAGACTCGATGCCATGACAACAGCCATTGACCGTAAACAGCCCTTTACATTCTGTACAGTGTCCATACAACAAGACAAATAAATACATTTTACAGCCTCAATTGTTGCCAGACTCTAGGGTCGAGAAAAAACCCCACAACGTAATGAAGTCCAGTTCAACACCACTGATATGACACCCTCAGTAATAAACAGATAAATGAATACCTCTCTATTTCCATTGTAAATGGTATACTTTATGGCTGAGCTGTATTTATACAGCATTAGGGTTAAGTTAAGTCCCTGGGGAGTATGGCCACATTTACTTAATTGTTGTTTTAAAACGCATAACTTTGGCTAGGTTTACGCCTAACATCCACACTACTGTTTAAGAACCCATGAAATGGAAATACTTGAAAACAGCGTAGATCGGGTCGTACTTCAATCCGAGGACCGCTAGTCCATACCAATTAGTCATTAAGCAAAACACCTGCCTGTGCTGCATGTATTGGTTTGTTAGTTCTGTTAGTTCTGTTAGTTCAGGTGGATCCTTCTACCTTGGAAAGCTAAAAAAGCACTATACCAGTACAAGTCCGTTTACGATTTACCATTACAGTAGCCCCGCCCTAAAGCATCCCCTGCTTTATGGTCTGTTTGACTCTAAATGGAGCATCATTTACTAAATGAACATCATGCTGTATTGAAGAAGACTTGAAACTAGAGATTGAGACCATAAACTCATGTTTACAATGTTTACTGAGGGAATAAATCAAGAGAGAAGTAGAGTCATTTTCTCATAGACTTCTATACAACCAGAGGAGTCGCCCCCTGGTGGACAGCAGAGAGAATGCAGCTTTAACACACTTCTGCATAGGCAACCTGAGAGCCGGAGGTTACCGGCTGGTGTTTATTGTTTATATGATGTTTATTTTGTTCTGCACAACTATTGTTAGATTTACAAAGAAACTGTAAAACGGGCAGAAGCATAAACGCCCTGCTGTACGACACAGTGTAGGAACACACGCACACACACACACAACACAACACACACACACATAGTGTAAGAACACACACACACACATCTGACCCCTTAAATATGAAAAAATACCTTTTATTAAAGCAAACACAATGAGTGTAGTTTCTGTAACTAGGCAACCAGCCGCAGAACACACCAGCTGCATCCTGTTCACACGGGCACGCGCATGCGCAGACGTTCTGTTTGTCCAGATGAAGTGCCACTTTTACGAGCTTCAACAAACGCAACTGTCGACCGCGGGGGGTTGTGGGTAATGAAACACGTCGGCGTGTCGTGTTGAGAGAAGGCAACATGATGACCGGGAAGACGGTGATAGTGACCGGCGGCAGCAGCGGGATAGGAAGAGCCACGGCCGCGGGCATCGTGAGGCTCCAGGGCCGCGTGATTCTGGCATGCCGGGACCGGAGCAGAGCGGAGGAGGCTGCCCGGGACATCCGACAGCAGAGCGGGGTGGACGGCGCTCTGCTGGTCGTCAAACAGCTGGAGCTCTCCTCGCTCACGTCTGTGCGCACGTTCTGTAGAGACGTCATACAGGTAGCGACGCGGTGACGTCATGACGTAGTCAGAACTCACCATGCAGGCTGCATGTCACTGCGAAGCGAGAAAGCACAAAGACTCCAGGGTACAAGCAAGTCAATAAGCGTAATATTACAGGGAATAATAATAGTAATGTGACTAATAATGATAGTGGTAGTAGTAGTGGGTGTCAGCAGGGCCTCAGTAGGTGGCACGATGACAATCCAAATATAACCCCGATTCCTGGGAACCTGCGAGGCGAGAAAGCACAAGAACTCCGGGGAAGAAGCAAAATCAGTAATGTGCATAAATAGGAGATTAATACATAAAGATATCTTACTGTCCTGTAAACAGGTACATGTTGACGTCACCTGAATGTGATGTCATATTTCTGTTGGCTGGAAAATGAGCTGTTAAATTGTCATTTACTACAATAACAATACAACTTTGACGCATTAAGCCATGCTCTTAGGGCGTCCATTATTGTCCCACACCACGTGTCCCCCCACACCACGTGTCTATGGAACTAAGCGTCTGCTAAATGACTGACTGACTGACTGACTGTTTGTGGCCCGCTGGACGTTTGAAAGAGCCCATCCCGTAGACGTGTTTCATGGTCTCCTTGTTTCTGTGCCGCTAAACAGGAGGAACCTCGGCTGGATGTGCTGATCAACAACGCTGGGGTCTACCAGTGTCCCTACACCAGAACGGAGGATGGCTTTGAGATGCAGTTTGGGGTCAACCACCTGGGACATTTCCTGCTCACCCACCTGCTGCTGAACCTCCTGAAAGCCTCAGCTCCTAGTCGCGTGGTGGTGGTCTCCTCCAAGCTCTACAAGCACGGTCACATTAACTTCGAGGACTTGAACAGCGAGCAGAGCTACGACAAAGCCTTCGCCTACAGTCGCAGCAAACTAGCCAACCTGCTGTTCACCGATGAGCTGGCGCGTCGACTGGAGGGCAGCGGCGTGTCTGTGAACGCTCTGACTCCAGGTATAGTGAGGACTAATCTGGGGAGGCATGTTCACGTCCCGGTGTTGGCTAAGCCCCTGTTTGACCTGATCTCCTGGGGTTTGTTCAAGAGCCCTGAAGAAGGAGCTCAGACCTCGGTCTATTTGGCCTGCAGCCCAGATGTGGACGGTGTGCAGGGCAAGTGCTTTGCAGATTGTAAGCCTCAGGTTCTACTGGGCAAGGCCACCGACCAGGAAGTGGCCAGCAAACTGTGGGACATTAGTGAAGTCATGGTGGGCATAACCATGTGAGATCTAACATGAGTTCAGGCATGCTCATCCAGAAGTGAAGTGTCTGGAATCATGAACAGTGTTAAATATTCAGTGCCTTGATTTGTACAAAGATTAGTTCCAAACAGTTACTGATGCTTGGTCATCCATCCATCGCTTCACTAAACAATAAGATCACAGCATTACGTTCCAGTCTGGTTTCCTGAAGTGGCATACTGGTGTGGTTGTCATGGTATCGGCTCAGAGCATTCATATTAATGCTGCAGTGAGCTGACATGGAGGAACATCTTCATATTGGCTCGGCCTGCTTTAACAGGGTAAACAGTATCAACAGTTGGGCATCTGCTTGCAGTCACAGAATGGCCTATTCTGTCTATGATTATTATTTGTACGGATTCTTTTTCCTACAAAACCCATTTCTTTCTAATTCAGCTTTTTCTTACATGAGCACACTACTTCCTTCCAAAGGTTGAACAGCTTTGGTTAATACACATTAGAGTTTTATGCATGTCCTTTAACTGTGTGCTCATCTCGCTGGCTCCAAGTCGTACGGGGCCTGGTTGGAAAACGTGATATTTCCATGCACCTTTCAAAAGTTAGCTCTCAATATATGATGGTGTATTGTTTGATTACTGCCACTATGGAATTACTGTCCAAACAAGTAGCTGTTGCAAGATCATTGCCCAAATCAAATAGTCGAACATAGAAACAATGATCTGTGACTTTCTGATCAAAGAATAACTAAACCAGATTATAAATCTGAGCAGACATTTGAGTCTTTCAGTGTTCGACAGTTTCATTCTTGACACGCTTGGCTGCATCCTGAACCAGTGTTGTCCACACCAGCCACAGAGCACTACTGGTTAACCCTGCATTGTGTCCACATGGTCTAATCAGGGCTGAGCTCCACACAGTTAATTAAGTAATGTTTCATTTGTCCCTAGCTTTGATAACCATTCAACACATTTACTTTTTAAATTTCATTTTGGACTATGAAGAGTAACAATTTTTTGATGCTTTCTTTTTTTTAATTGAAGAATTGACCGTGAACCTGGAAAAAAAATAAATGGTCATGCTATTGCAGTACATAGTGGGGAGTTATTTAAATAAATGTTGTATCACAGTGTAAATCTCTCAATTCATGCTTTTAACATAAAGAAACAGTGTTGGGAGTATTTGGGACTGAAATCGCCTCACCTCTAAAAATGCACGGTTGTAAAGTGTGAGGAGCTGCTCGTTTGGAAGTTTCTAAACTTTGTCTTTGTCATTTTCTTATGTTGCATTGCTCTTAATACTTTAAGCTGCAGCTGCTGTTGCTATGGAGAGAAGATCAGAAAGAGGAAACAAACCACCGCACCATATTCTGAACATTTTACAGAACTTTTCCATATTCCTTGGATGCTTTAAAACGGAATTTATTTATTTTTTATTTCAATTTTATTCCTAATAAGAAACCATAGCAACGTAGTGAGGTTATAAACTCCAGGAGGATCACTGCTACTCTGTTATTCTGCGTTATATTTTGGGTGTCCGGTTACGGCTGAATGCTCCAGGACGTCAAGTAGTTGCCGTGACTCACACTTTCTAAACCCTTTTGACCGCCTCCTGACTCCTTGCTCACTACTCTTATGCGGCCCCCAGCTGCTAGGGGCCCACAGTGGTAACGCAGTGCATCTCCGAAACAATCTACTTGTTTCTACTTAAAGAAGTAGATTTATATCACAAACACTCAGAAATAGATATAAATAACTTGTTAGGAAGACGATTTTTGCAATGAATTCATTACTGATGATTACCATGAAGTGCTGCGAACGTCAGCCACCTCATATGGTCTATGAGAAAATTGAGCGTGATCTAAAAGTCTTCAGATAGAAAGTGTTACAACATTATTATTCATTTCAGCCAGTGGCTTTGCCTGATTGAGAATATTAAGAATGGAAAATAAAAGATTTTCTCGTTTCCTTAAATAAACAAGCTCTGTGAAAAGGTCTCGTTCATCAGCGCTCAGAGGTAGGTCTGTTATCTTATTTTGCTTTAAGCCTCAATAATCAGGTGCACATACTGTAATAGAATAATGCTCAGCGCCTTGCCTCATTTACAGACTGCCTCATTTACACACAGGCTCCAGGGGAGGAGGAGGAGGAGGAGGGGTTAGCTCGGCTTCAGCCAACCATGCTGGTTGCTCTGAGAGCAGTCATTAGCTGGGAATGTTTTCTCTCCAGGTCACCGGCGAATCATGCACTCCTCCCTACACAAAGTGTGAGCGAGACCCCCTGGATACATAATGACTTTCCCACCTGTATTCTTCATTAGGATATTTTCTGGATCATTTATAAAGGCCTGCAAAACAATGTGGAACACAGAGGCAGCCACTTTATCAGATTCATCCCACACAAACTGCTCCTGGGGCATTTAAAGCTCCATTCTATTTATTTAACAAATCACTCCAATTAGTGCAATTACAGAGTTTAATGTCTTTAAATGGCACGGAACTATTGATATGTACTGCAATGCTAATATACATGTGAGAGCCTCTCTCAGCCTGCCTACGCTTCAATGTCCAACACACAAAGGTTCAATCCAAAGTGCATTAACTCTGTTCCTCAGCTTCTGTTGGCTCACTGTGCTCAGGTCTCCAGTTTAATCAACTCATACATTAATACGTACACACACTGTTCCCTTTCAACCTTTTACATTTTGACATATGAGCTTTCGTACTAGCTGTTTTAATCCGGGGTTTAGCTACACAAAATTAAGCTCTGTGTCTTTTTTTATTTCCTCTGGGGCACTCAGTGAAGCGTAGTCTCCATAGGCAACTATTCAAATCACACATCTTCTGTCAATATGTTGAGGATGAAGATGTTAACTATGTCCAAAACCTCAGTTTCACTGTGAGCTTTTTCAGTCTCACATTGGGTGAGGCACATACAATTAGTATTGTACTAATATAAAGTAGTATTGTACTAATATAAAGTAGTATTGTACTAATATAAAGTAAAAGGACTTTCAAGAATGGTCAAAATCAAAGCAGACATCTTGTCTTTTAGTCGGCAGCAAAAATGACTGGATTCTATTATTCCCATAATTCAACTCATTAGCGTCTTATTAAAAGCTCCTTCCTGCTGGTAAGTGCTCAGATCTTTCAAACTCCACAGTACCAGTTTTTTAACATCGGGTTTCTGGTATACATTTCTAGTCACCAAGCCCAAGTTCAGATAACCCCGATGACATCACCATGCATCATTGTGTGCACAATATGTTTTATGTTGGTTATGTAAAGTATTTTGACCCTTTCCCGGTCAGAAGGCGAAGAGAGGAGCCAACTTTCAACAGGTGGCGGTTGAAGCAGTTGGTTGGGGCCCTGGTGGGAGCTCTTAGGGGGGGTGCAGGTCAGGTGAGCAAAAACAAACTCCTGGGTACCCTGCTCCATCGAGGGTCACGAGACACGTTGCTGCAGGACAGCCAGTGTTCGCCCCATCCCAGGATTACAGGCCAGGCCAAAAAGAAGTGTCCCCGCCGGATCACCTAAGAGACAAAGGTTAGCTGGGAGAAAAAGGCAGCTGGCAGGACAACCATTGGTAGCTGGATGTTCAGTGTGTGACTGCTTTACCCTTTGTTTGATCCCTCGGGATACAGCTCCGCTAATGCAGGAATCCTCTACTTGGGTTTGTGGGAGAACGACCTGCAGAGGTGAACTTTCTGGTCCTGGGCGGATTGCTAGGAGAAGATGGCTCCCAAAGGGTGTTGACCTGTGAGAGAGCGCTGTATCTCCCTGATGGCCTCCTCACCAGACTGAGACCACGCTGGGTGAGTATTCTGGGAGGTGAAGGCTAACTTCTGAATAAAACCAGGCAGGAAAAGGAAAGAACAGGCAAACAGAAGTCCACCAGGCAGGAAAGGGCAGTAAGAGAATGCTGGAATGCTAACAGCAGGTTTAGCTGGAGGCACAAGTGCTCTGAAGTGCCGGGAAGCTCTGCCCGTTTCCACTTGATTTTGCTACGAGCAAATCAAGCAAGAAAACTTCAATCTGTATTTTTTCGCATTTAGCCTCTCAGTATTTTAAATAGCAGGCACTTTTTTAAAATGGTTTGGAGATTCAATCATCAATTTGAGACTGCAAAAACACAGCTATAATTAATAAAGAGACCAAATTCAACCCCTCTGCTCCATTTAACTAGCAAAAGTGGAATTGGACAAGCCCTAAATGGATGTGCTACAGATTGTTTGAAAAGGGCCCTGGCCCCTGAGACTTTTAAAAGTCAGTCCATCCATTTCCACTATCCGATTATCTGGGGGCAGGGTTGAAGTGGCAGCAGGCTTGAGAGGGTATTCTAGACGTCCCACTTTCTGGCCCTTCCTGGGGGGCCCCAAGGCGTTCCCAGGCCAGAAGAGATATATAATCCTTCCAGCGTGTTCTGGGTCTACCCCGGGGCCTCTTACCAGTTGGACGTTCCCGGAACCTCTAAAGGGAGGCGTCCAGGGGCCATCCTGATCAGATGCCTGAACCACCTCAGCGCGCCTTTCGCCGCCGCCTTTTGGAGCAGCGACTCTACTCCGGGCTCCCTCTGGATGTCTGAGCCCCCCCCACCCTGTCTCTGAGGCTGAGCCCAGACGCCCTATGACGAAAGCTCATTTTGTCCACTTTTATCTGCGATTTCATTCTTTCGGTCACTACCCAGAGCTCATGAGCACGGGAGAGCTCATCTTCTTTGCTTGCACAGGCTAGACCAGCACAAGCCCACGGCAGGGAGAATATAATACCCTTAGTTTGGCCCATGTCACTACACGTAGACCACAGCAATTCACTCTTTATCTTTACGAAAGTGTATGGCAAATAATTGTAATTTGTCATACCTTGTTTTTTACGTTAATAATTACAAAACTAAGATTTGAAGCGTAGTACTTAGTGAATGACAAATGACATATTTGGATTTGCACACAGAGTCATGATTTATCTTCACACAGTCACGTGGGTAGCCTTGTAGGTTTTGTTGATATGGAAGTAGATAAACAAAAAAAGATTTGAGCAGGCAGATAACCAATTTGAGCGAGTCAACTTTTGAGGGAACACGGGTGCTGATTAGTAAGAGCAGCATTAAATCCCAATGGCAGATTATTTGAGCAGCAAGAGGAATTGTATGAATACATTTGAGCCAGCGATAGGGATTCTCATGCTCGTCCCCTGAGCACAAACCCGAACTCAGAGGAAAGTGTCACCAGTTCAGTTTGACCTGGAAGTGATGGATCATCCTGTAAGACCCCTTCCTTCTATTTTCAAAATAAAAGCAGGGACAGTGTCATCTGTGAGCTACAAATAGACATGGAGCAGTATTTGTTAACTTTATTATCTTGAACATATAAATGAATTTGACACTAAAATAGCATACATTCATTCAGGGTCTAGCAACGAAATAGTACCTTTCGCCAACAGGAAGTTGTTGTTGAAGGCCTGAGGACATTTACATAACAATAGACTCCTAGCTCCGCCTCTACATTTCAGCAACCCCTCTCAGAACTAATGGACCGTTGGAGATTCTGCTAGGAGGCATGATTGCACTCAGCAGAGAGTTCCTGTTTCATTGTGCCCAACCGCGCCGACCAGCACACCGCCAGCACCCCTGAAACGCGGAGGGGTGCGAGGGTCCGTTCATCTATTCTTGCAGCTTTATTAGTTTGTTCGGTTTTTTGCAATGATAAAAGTGCAAATCCGACATACCGGTGATAATCATTATGTTTTTTATGACCCTTGAGACAAACGTCTGGAATCGTCTCAGTGTTAAGACAGCCAAACTTCAGAAGCAGGAAGTCAACTTACTCCATCTTGATCCGTATTGCATCCTTGCAAATGACACATGAACGCTTTATTAAACTGCTTCAGGGAATAGACAGTTTTTTTTTAAGCAGGTCTAACTTCCAGCTGATTGTTGACTGAATCAGTTTCTTGCCATGTGTGGAGTGCTCTGGATAATGATGGGTCACCGAGCGGAGAACCCCGCCAGCCAGAGCTCTGGTGAATGGAAAGTGAGCAGGAGCAAGACTCTGAGGGAAAAGAGCCCATCTATCATGTGGAGGAGCTCAGTGTAAAGTAGCAGGAGAGTTACATGGGGCCCGGGGAGCGCTTGTCTTCAGTCCACCGCTTGGCCGGAGGGATTTGTTTGCTTTAACCAGTCCAAACAGTCAGGAGAAGAAAGTGTGGGCCTGCTCCTCGGGCTGTCCTTCCCTTTCCCTCCTCTGTCTGTCAAACATGCACACATGTTCCCTCACATATATTATTTCTGGAGGGGGGTGTATTCGCACTAATATAAACACGATCTTTGGCTATTGTTTATGCTATCACTTCAGCTAACTGTCTTCTCTGAGTCTGACTGAATGCAGAAGAAAGCATGTTGCATGTTTTCTCTGTTACAAGGCCTCAAGCTGAACAATAACAATCCTTCTGCCAAACAGTATCAGTGAATGAGCAGTGTTATGATGCCTCTGTGATGGAGCTCAGTCTTGGGGCCTCCACGGTCTCTCACACAGAGCAGGACCACAGAGCCCAGAGAGATCATGGCCTAGGTATTCGACCCCCTCAGCTCAAACACCACCTGAGGGACTGGATCCACCTGCCTGATTGGACCGGGACCTTTAGAAGTTACCAGTTGTTAATATCACAGCGAATTGTGTCGACGTTTGTGGCCCCTCTCTCCCTCCCCCTCTCGCTCTTTTAGTTCTTAAAGAAAGTTGTCTGCGGAACATCACTGAGTGCAGTTGTCAGAGTCTGCTCGGACCCTCATACATCATGGAGGCTGTGTGAGAAATGAGTTCCTTTTCCTCCTCTGAAAGCTTCACAATTATTTGGACTGTGACTGTAGACATCCTCCTCTATTCTAATTCACACACCCACAGCTTGTTCTCCGGGACAATGCGACTACTAAGCAGTGTGTCTGCAGCGAACAACATGACAAAGCAGTGTGTTGGAAACGGCTAAAAGAACAAGAAATGAAACCAATGAAACCTTTCTGTTTCATTATGTCAACTTTCTCAGCTCATAAATCTACTAAACATGGGGGACCAAAGAGGAACGTGTCCTCATTCAGTCAGTGAGAATGCTTTACCATTGCACAACTGATGTTGTAGTTCCCTCTGCTGTTATAACAGGGAATGGCTTTGATTTCTTTGAGAACTCTGGATGAACTTACAGACAGAACTGCAAACTCTCATTACAGAGTACAAAATAGATTACTATGGTGTCTCCACACTGTGGACACTTATCAATGAATCATTCTAAATAAGAAACGTCACAATCAAGTTTGTTTTTCAGTCTCATGGTGAAGATTATTTAAAGAAGCAAAACAGGACATTCAGAACACTATTATCGAAGCAACCAACCTGTCTATGTAAAGATATAGTGTAGTAATGTCTATCTGAGCAGAGAATGAAATATCTCTCCCTCTCTGTGTGTTGTTATCAGAGCTTCTCCTCACTATGTTCACATATATGGGCTGGCTGCGCATGGTTTTAGTGCATGTTGGTGCATGTGAGCGTGACCCTCTGGCAAGTTATATCCAAACTGTGAGGGAAGGAATAAGGAAAGCTGACACCTGGAAATGTCAGACACACTTATAACATATATATTTGTTCATAAAAATCTTTGAGGACTTAATGAATAACATGCAAGGCATTAAAGTATTGTTTAGATCATAAGACAAATACCTGCTGTGTAATTATTAAACAGGCCTTATTATGCTATTTTCCGGGTGCATATTTTTATCACCAGTTACAGTTACAACATGTTTACATGCGTTAATGCCCATAATCCTCCTTGTTTTTCTCATCCTGGCTGTCCTGCAGCACCTCTTCTCACCCTCTCTCTGAAATGCTCCGTTGTAGCGCTTGCTCCTCCCTCCAGAAAGCAAAGTCTGCCCTGATTGGACAGAGGATGTCGCATGTGCACAGATTGTAAAGCCCTCTGAGGCAAATTTGTAATTTGTGATTCTGGGCTATACAAAATAAACTGAATTGAATTGAATTGAATTGGTCAGCTAGCCGCTCTGTTGTGATTGGTCAACGTTTTCACATTTAAAAAAAACTCTCCCTCCAGAGCGTTACAAATGGAAGACAGGCCACAATGGGATTCAAACCCGGGCCTCCTGGGTGATAGACTGCTTTCATAACCACTATAACATGGTAGTTGTGAGCTTCAGCTCCGTCTCTCTCTTTTTCTTGTTTGAGGGCCAAACTAGCTGGAGAGTTTTACGTGACTTCCGTAACATTATGACCTCATAAAGTTACAGAAGTGAAGGAGAGAATTCAATGGAGCCGTTTCAGGCAGCTCAGGAGCAGTGTTTCTGAGGGGGAGGGTAACTCCTTTTAGGCCTGGACTTCAGGTTTTACACTCTACGGACCTTTTACATGTTAAAAAAGAATATATAACACACTAAAGAAGAGGGAAAAAGTGGAAAAGCAGAATAGGGCCACTTTAAATATAGCTTAATTAAAATGCCAAATGAAAAAATTCAGCCTGGAGCTGAAGCTCCATTTAACATTTTATTAACCAGGCACAAATTTGAAAATGATCAAAAATTCTCACAGCTCAGTTACTGATAATGCTCCCATAGCTACAGTGATGAAAATGCAAGACATATGGGAAAAGATCAGAGCACCAAGGTCCTGAATTCCCTTCAATCCTCTTGCGTGCTTTACTGAAACAGACAAACAGACAAGGGTGAAAAACTTTTCCTCCGTTTGATTTTATTGCTAGAAATAGAAATAGATTGTTGCTTGAATACTAAAGATTTTTCTCTGGGTTTAATCTGGTGATTAGAATACAGTGACTAATGCAAAGAGCCCATAGAGCAGGGCACATGGGTAAGCGACCAGCAGCTGTTGGCCCTCCATAGCCAGAGTGGAAATGAAGATCTTGGAGGCTGAGAGACTACACCAACAAATTCCTAACACGGCCAGAACCGTACCAAGGACGCCTCTGTGAAAACAAAAAGAGGGATTTAAAGCATGAAAGTCAACCTGACCTTAACTCTGCATGAGTTCTGCATTTTAGTGATAACTGACCGTCTGTTTATCGGTCCAGTTTAAAACAGACCGTTAACATGCTCATTCTTTTATTGGTGAGGTGCTGCTGGTGACTAAGTTGGGCATGTATACAGCACATTTCAAATATGCGTCTCAATTGTTTTTTTTATGGCAGTTTGCGACACACAGCCTTTTTCCTGTTCACTGCCAGCTGTGTTAATTGCACACACGGTTGTACAATGGTTGTACAATGGTTGTACACTAACCAACTAGCCAACACTTTGCAGAGATGCATGCCTTAAAGAAAAGATCATATCAGGAGAAACACACTTATTTTTAACAAAAGAGGGAGGCAGAGTCTGCACGGTGAAACTAGTCTGCCACCTGTAATGCATTAATTGCAGAAACCTCCTCCGAATAAATCATTAGTAAAAGATTAACAAAAGATTAACAAATATGTTAGAAAATGTGCTAATGAGTGGAAGGTACAGGCCTGTAACATAGGAATCCCAAGATGGAAGTTAACTACGATACCCATGGTGCATTTCGGCTATAAACATCCAGTCACTGGGCTTTAATTATGTGACCTGCACATTTGAAGGTTGAAAAAAGCTACTAAAACATACTAACGAATCAATTCATTTTCAAATTTTAGTTAGCGACTTTGAGGCTGTGTTTAGTTCTGTGTGACCAATGACATTTCACAAGAACATAAGTACAGGAGTGTCCTTCATCTAACCTATTGTGCATATGTTAATAGAAGTTAGAGATTTGATCTCTGAGCTGTACATCTTACAGCACCTTAGACATACTGAATGGACTTACTGTAAAGAGTAGAAGACAGCCAATGTAGAGAGGGCCACCATGGGCAGGAGGCAGTAGCCCAGGACACTGGCCACACAGCCATAAGACACTGCCAGAGAACTCATCAGACTCAGCAGAATGTACATCCCAATACAGGCTGTGGCACTGACCCCATACACATAACCAAAGTGGGATTTACCTGCCTGAATATGTGAGAATACATAAGCAAGCACTTGTTAAATGGCACTACTGTACATATCATACAGCAGTGAAAGCTGAGTAGGATTCCTAGTAATGGCATTATACATATATGGTTGACATAGGCCGTACTATGCTAATAGCTCACCATCATTAAAGTGACCCCCAGTGCAACGCAGAAGAGGATGGGGCCGGTCAGATCAGTCTCGTTCATAATGCTGCCATCTGCAGGCTTAAGAGGGTTCAACACGGTCAGTGTCTTCTGCCAGATGTGATCAAAATTGATGCCGAGCTCTAGACAGCAACAGAAATGTTGTTTTCAGTAATAAGTTGATTCCCCGGCTCTTTGCTGAAGTCCACACAAATGATTTCGGACAATTGTTTGATAGATTTCAACTAATGCAACATATGTAGTTATAATTATCCAAAGAAAATCTAGATTGTTTGAAATGCAGATTCTTTTTTACCCTCAAGAAGGGTAGGTTCTTCTTCAGGATAATCGTTTCCTGTGCTTCCAACAGTCTGAGAGAGCATTGCAGGTTGGTAGAACTGTCCAGTGTACTGTTGCTCAATGGAAGGATCCAGAGCACCTGACTCAAAGGCCTCTGCTCCACTGAAAGCAGTTACGAGAAAAAACATTAACTCTCTAAGAAAGTAGGAATGTTATAATAATCCTGTACATGCTTCAAGCTGGGAAAATCTATCAGCAAATACTCCCTAGGTTCTATGTGTCATCAATCAGTAAGTTCAAGTTCAAGTTAATCTAGGATTTATTTGGTGTAAAAATTCTAATGTTTTGCAGTACAAGCTTTTCCACTCCTGCTTTTACTGAAGTTAGTGCCTTCCTACATATTCCAGATTAGCTTTTAACAGCCCCAATGAAAAGGCCTTGGACCTTTCCCATTTCTCAGTGTTGTTCCTGATTGTCTCTTTGTTCCGGCGTGTGACCCATAAACTTGACCTCAGCGCTCCATCTTTTAGGATGTCACTCTTCCTAAAATACATCTCAAGGAGCGACAATCAAGGAGGCTTGTAAAAGGAGCCATAAACGAGTACATACCAGTGTATCCTTTGTGGAAGTAATGTTAGCACCTACATATAAGAGAGTTGTGAAAAGCAGCTGGAATAATCTTAAATTATGGCAGGACTTTACAGATGTAACTGTTGTAGTTATTTAAGATGATCAGAAGCGTGAGTGTAGCAAATTAAACCTCAATATTCCTCATGATGGTTTATTTTTTGATAGCTACACCTATTTCAACTTCTATAACTGAATGTTTAGAGCAAACAGTTGCTGCTCAATAATTTCAAAAAACACACGTTTCTTTTGCAATTTCATGTTCTAATATATAGATAGGTTTGTGTGTATATAAAATATATCACCCAATAATATAAAGGCAGAGCAAAAAGAATCTTCATGACCACTTATTGAGTGGTTTACTGCAGTGTTTTAGTCTTAAACCTTCATTAAATCTTGGGGGACAGATTCAAATGAGCAGATTCCAGCAGAGGCAGAGAAAACCTGGCAAGGCTTCGGAGCCAGACAGTCTCTGCTGCATCCTCACCCCACTCCTCCTCAGAATTATATCTAGTTATCTAGAAATAAAAAGGAGGGGAAAGGAGGAAATAGGCCGGGCCAGTTACAGTCCCATTGCAGTCCAGAACTACAGTACCAGTCAAAAGTTTGGACACACCTTCTCATTCAATGGTTTTTCTTTCTTTCTTTATTATTTTCTACATTGTAGATTAATATTAAAGACATCCAAACTATGAAGGAACACATATGGAATTATGTGGTAAACAAACAAATGCTCAACAAACCAGAATATGTTTTATATTTTAGATTCTTCAAAGTAGTTGAATGAGAAGGTGTGTCCAAACCTTTGACTGGTACTGTATGACAGAAAAGTAATTACTTAAATACTGTATTTATATGTATTTATATGTATACTGTCATATATCATCCATCCTGATCAGATAGGGCAGTGGTTCTCAAATGGGGGTACGTGAAGGCACTCCAGGGGGTACGTGAGATTTTTTTAAATATATTTAAAATTAGCATCCATTCAAAAATCCTTTAAAAGTAGTTATTTAATAAATATTCAATACAATATAATTGTAAGTTCATGAACTGAATTCAATGCCACAATGCAATCGTCAGTGTTGACAGTTTAATAAATCAGACACTGATGGCAGAGCGCTGTGTATTACATCTTTTTTTCAACCAAAAATTCACTGAAAAAAGGTTGAGAACCGCTGAGATAGGGTATATCTTAGGCAGGATATTTTCCAGTGTCAGATGCCTCTTTGATACTATATAAGCTGATCATGGAAAAGTCAGTGGGGAAGTGATCTTATCTCTTAATGCATAGAAGGATCTGGACCAGGGTGAGTGGGGTCAATTTAATACTGATGCCTCTATATGATCTGCGAAAGTCAACAAGATCAGCGAGAAGATTGGCTATTTCTATTCTTAATGCTTGTCATCATTGCCACCTGTCAGGATTGTGAAGTGCGTAACCATTGGCGTGAACGTGTGAACGTGTGTCATGTCAACTATGCAGGGTGACAGGCACAATTTAGGGCTATGCTCAAATGTCTGAATACTCACGTGTCATAATAAGCAGGCTTTGTGGGATCATAGTTATCGTAGTAGGCCACGGTGTTACCCTGGTCATCTATGTAATATCCTGTCTGGTAGAAGTCCTGCTCAAAGTGCTGAAGGTCCCCCATGCTAATCAGAAGAAAACAGTCAAGACAAAATAACACACAATACAACTGTTCACCACAAACAGAAATACGTATCACTCCATTCGTGTAGAGAAAAGACAAGAGATGCTTCATTAGTGCCTTGTTGATCACCCTTCAAGTGAGTCAGCTCACTGATTCACTTACTGAATATAAAATATTTGAGCAAGTGTAGAGTTGTTTGCTCCTTTCAAATTTTACCCTCCACTCCCAAATTGCTTTAATTTGTCCATTTGTATCAACCAGTACAAAACAGGAGAAAATAATACAGAAGCCAAGTTGAATTTGATCAAAATCACATTATCAAGGACACAATCCATGCATAATCCTCATTGTCTTAAACTTTCACAGTTCAAGACATAATATTGACAAGGTTCCCCTACTATACATTAAAGAAAAGACCTAACAATTTGTATGTTGTGTCTATTGGGTTGGGTGGTGCTGTGCCAGGTACCACTTCATGGTTATTATACCTTACACGGAACAGCTATTTTTCTATTATATTTGTATTTGTTACATTAACAAGCCAAGTACCATGCTCTTTCTCCTCATTGCTGCTGTCCTTACCTACAGTGTAAAAGGCTACTGTAGGTTTTGTTTACCTCTCCATTTAGAGAGGCAAACAATAGCACAACATTAATGTTCAGTTTTACTGTCTGGGTACTAAAAATGAATAGTAAAGTAGAACTATCGAGAACAAGAAAGGCTTCTTACTTATTAGGTTCTGACTGATGAGCATCACCAGTTTTCCTTGTTTTCTTTGTCAAACATCTGTCCATAATTTGCCAAAGATTTAATTTACTTTCTGAATAATTCGGGTTAGTCTTTTTAGCCTCGGAGCACTCATCTATCTTTATCGTTCCCAAAATGTATGAATGAGATTGTATGGACCTTTCTTACAGCAGTCATACCAGGAAAAGCAGAGGTGGTTCTAAGAACAATAACTCATAAATGAATGATGGTTCGGTCCCTGTATTTTTTACAATGCATTGAAGCAAATGATGATGTCATCTGTGTTAACTGTGATTCACAAGTAAAAATGTCTGCTGCCGAAAAGATCTATTCAACTGTTGCAATCCTAATAATCTGCTCTGGCAATGTGTCCCCTGTTTGAGAACCACTGTTTAGTAATATAACTGTTGAAATATGTTCTTTGAATTAATACCATCATGCTGTCTAAACTATCTTTACATAATTCATTGTTCATAATTAACAGCTTGTCTTTTCTCAATAAACTCACCTGTTTGAGTCTACAGTACGGTGCTTCCTGTCAACCCCTTCACAGAGGAGTGTGGTGTTGTCAGGGCGGAGAGAATGTGAAGCCCAGTCTGTTCAGATGTTCTATTAATAGTTGCCTATATTTGGATTTTGTCTCTGGGATATGACAACTGCTCAGCAGCTCTTTATTCTGTTTCGACCAACTTAAAGCTAAAACTAAACTAAACCCAGAAGGTCACTGCTTGGTGTTTCATTATTTATTTAAAATAGAATTGTCAAAAAGGAAACATTTATGATGTATATATGATAAGACAGGGATTCAGTAGCTGGGTGTAGTATTTAAATTCCTTTAGACAGTTTGCATGATTTTTGTGTGTTTTTCTTTGTTGTTAAAAGTGTTTTGTGTACTGGCCTTTGCACCAGTAAAAACACTATGATTATAAGACATTTGCTGGTGTTCAATTTGTTCATTACCGATAAAAGTTGTTTTTAAGTGTGGGAGATGAGTCACTTAACTAAAATCATCCCACAGTCCAGCTGTAGGTCCCCTCATGCTGTATGTCCCCTCATACTGTAGGTCCCCTCATGCTGTATGTCCCCTCATGCTGTAGGTCCCCCTCATACTGTAGGTCCCCTCATGCTGTAGGTCCCCTCATACTGTAGGTCCCCCTCATGCTGTAGGTCCCCTCGTGCTGTAGGTCCCCTCGTGCTGTAGGTCCCCCTCATGCTGTAGGTCCCCTCGTGCTGTAGGTCCCCTCGTGCTGTAGGTCCCCCTCATGCTGTAGGCCCCCCTCATGCTGTAGGTCCCCTCATGCTGTAGGTCCCCTCATGCTGTAGGTCCCCCTCATACTGTAGGTCCCCTCGTGCTGTAGGTCCCCTCATACTGTAGGTCCCCTTGTGCTGTAGGTCCCCTCATACTGTAGGTCCCCCTCATGCTGTAGGTCCCCTCGTGCTGTAGGTCCCCTCATGCTGTAGGTCCCCTCGTGCTGTAGGTCCCCTCGTGCTGTAGGTCCCCCTCATGCTGTAGGTCCCCTCGTGCTGTAGGTCCCCTCGTGCTGTAGGTCCCCTCATGCTGTAGGTCCCCTCGTGCTGTAGGTCCCCTCATGCTGTAGGCCCCCCATACTGTAGGTCCCCTCGTGCTGTAGGTCTCAATGCTGCGTTTAGAGGTTCCAAAGGAGAGCCACCAAACAGCTGGCGAGGTGCTTTTTCTACAGTTATGCATTCATCATCCGGCAGCTGAGGGGCAAAACATACCTCCTAGTCATGTGTTTGATCCACAGGTCTAATCCTGTGCAGTGTGTGCAGTATGCAGTGTGTAGTGTGTGTAGTGTGTATAGTGTGTAGTGTGCAGTGTGTAGTGTGTACAGTATGCAGTATGTAGTGTGTCTAGTGTACAGTATGCAGTATGTAGTGTGTCTAGTGTACAGTATGCAGTATGTAGTGTGTCTAGTGTACAGTATGCAGTATGTAGTGTGCAGTGTGTACAGTATACAGTGTGTGTGTGTGTAGTGTACAGTATACAGTGTGTAGTGTTCAGTGTGTAGTGTGTACAGTGTTCAGTGTGTACAGTGTGTAGTGTACAGTGTGTACAGTGTGTAGTGTTCAGTGTGTAGTGTGTACAGTGTGTACAGTGTGTAGTGTGTACAGTGTGTAGTGTACATTGTACAGTGTGTGCTGCGCTGCGGCAGCGTTGCGCAGTATTGACTTTCCTCAACACTTCTCCAGGAGCCGGAAGCACAACAAGCCTGTCATGTGATTGTCTGCTCGTGCCCGTCTCTTGTCTAGTGTGTAGGAGCAGCTTCACATATAAAGTCCCTTCCGCGTGTTTAAGGAGGCACGTGAGCCGTGTCTGTTCCTCCAGCCGGTAGTTCAGCTCCACCGACTCATCACAGGCCTGACAGCTGTCTCACAGGTTAGCTTACATGTTAGCACGCCTCATATTAAACAGACTGTGCTAACGCTGTGCTAACGCTGTGTTCCCCCACAGAGCGGCCCGACACCCCGGCGGACATGTCTGACGTGAGTCTGTCCTCCGCCTCCTCTTCCGTGAGCTCAGCAGGCTCGGTTCTCACACACACACACACACACACACACACACACACACACACACACACACACACACACACACACACACACACTCTCTCTCACACACACACACACACACACACACACACACACACACACACACACACACACACACACACACACACACACTCTCTCTCACACACACATCAACACACACGTTGTAGCAAAAAGTTGCCTGTGTGTGTGTGTGTGTTGATGTGTGTGTGTGAGTGTTGTAAACAGCATTTATGGCAACATGCAGCTCGAGAGCCAAAGTGACAGATGTGTTTACTGTACGTAAACTAGAGTGTGTGTAACATGGTGTGTGAGTGTGTGTGAGAGAGAGAGAGAGAGAGAGAGAGAGAGAGAGAGAGAGAGAGAGAGAGTGTGTGTGTGCTGCATTCAGGTCCCTCACACTGCATCAGGACATTCGCCACGCTTCGTTTAGAGATGCTGTAGAACCTGGTCTAACCTTCATTATTTGTTTCCTCTGCAGGATTTGAAGAGATATCTGTACAAACAGCTGCAGAGGTGTGTATGCCGAGTGTTTATGGTGCCGTAGCATCAGAGCGGACAGTGAACACATCAGAATATTTAGTAAAATGTGTTCTGTTCTCCTTTAGTGTTGAAGGTCTTCATGCTATCGTTGTGACGGACAGGGACGGTGTCCCAGTCATCAAAGGTAAGACACCTGTTACACACTGTATTCTCCTTTTCTCTCCTCTATGTATTTTCCACATATTCATTTTGTATAGCCCCAAATCACAGAGTTGCCTCAGAGGGCTTTACAACCAGTCCACATCTATGACGTCTTCCATCCCAGGAGCCTCACACCAGCACAGGACACACACCTCAGGGAGAGAGCAAAGGAGCAATCTGTCTCTCAGGATGGACATACATTCAATAGTTGTTGTGTGTAATGCATGAACAACATAATAGAATTACAGCACATAATATAAATGATTCATATAATGAGAGCATAGTAAGCAGGAACTACAACCCCACAGTAAAGGGTAACCACGTGGATCCCTGATCAGGTGGTTTTCCTGGGATCAGGCTCCTCTCCTGACACAGTAAACAGGTTTTCTTCTCGTGCTTTGGACGACATGGCGAGCACCATTTTTAAAAGAGCTGCTTTTGGTGGTTTGATATCACTCTTGTAACATTTAGTCCCAAATTCTTTCAGACATGCAGTCTGTAATATTGCTTGCTCCATCTGTCTGCTGGAGTCAGTGTATAAGATAAGTGACCGTTCCATAAAGATTCAATTATACCATGACAGTACCAGACAAAAATACAATGCCCATGCGATTTTTGGCAAAATTGCCCTGTATATCCTCGAAATTCAATTCAGTTTATTTTGTATAGCCCAGAATCACAAATTACAAATTTGCCTCAGAGGGCTTTACAATCTGTGCACATGCGACATCCTCTGTCCTTCCCTCACATCGGCACAGGAAAAACTCCCCTAAAAAACCCCTTTAACAGGGAGAAAAAAGGAAGAAACCTATGGGAGAACGACAGAGGAGGGATCCTTCTCCCAGGATGGACAGAATGCAATAGATGTCATGTGTACAGAATGAGCAGCATAACAGTTCTTAGATACAACACATTCAATGTATATGACATAAATGATTCATATAATAAGACTACTTATAATAACAGCAGCAATTATTACAGTAGAATTATAGCCATGAAAATAGGGATAGTAATGTGACTAATAATAATAATCGAAGTAGCAGTGGGTGTCAGTCGGCTCACACCAGGAGGCACGACTACGGTCCAGGTACCACAACGATTCATGGAAACCTGCAGAACGAGAAAGCAAAAGGGCTTCAGGGTGGAAGTAAAGCTAAAATGCTTAATGGTACAGGTAATAGTAATAGTAATGTGACTAGTAATAATAATAATAATAATGGTGGTAGCAGTCGGTGTCAGCAGGGCCGTAGCAGGATGCACATCCACGGTCCAGGTACAGCCACGATTTATAGAAGCCTGCAAAGCGAGAAAGCACAAAGACTCCAGGGTAGAAGCAAGTCAATAAGCGTAATAGTACAGGCAATAATAATAGTAATGTGACTAATAATGATAGTGGTAGTAGTAGTGGGTGTCAGCAGGGCCTCAGTAGGTGGCACGATGACAGTCCAAATATAACCCCGATTCTTGGGAACCTGCGAGGCGAGAAAGCACAAGAACTCCGGGGAAGAAGCAAAATCAGTAATGTGCATAAATAGGAGATTAATACATAAAGAAGGAGGGAGAGAAGAGCTCAGCGTATCCTAGGTAGTCCCCCGGCTGTCTAGGCATATAGCAGCATATCTAGGGGCTGGACCAAGGCGAACCTGAACCAGCCCTAACTATAAGCGCTATCAAAAAGGAAGGTCTTAAGCCTGCTCTTGAAAGTGGTGAGTGTGTCTGCCCCCGGACTGAAACTGGAACCTGGTTCCACAGAAGAGGCGCCTGATAACTGAAGGCTCTGGCTCCCATCCTACTTTTATATACTCTAGGAACCACAAGTAACCCTGCATTGATTGAGCGCAGCTCTCTAGTTGGGTAATATGGAACTATAAGTTCCTTAAGATAAGACGGTGCCTGACCAGTTAGAGCTTTGTAGGTAAGTAAAAGAATTTTAAATTCTATTCTTGATTTAACAGGGAGCCAGTGCAGAGAAGCTAATACTGGAGTAATATGATCTCTTTTCTTAGTTTTTGTTAGAACACGTGCTGCAGCATTCTGGATCAACTGTAAAGATCTAAGACACCTATTAGAGCAGCCTGATAATAAGGAGTTACAGTAATCTAGTCTAGAGGTAACAAATGCATGAACTAGTTTTTCTGCATCACTTTGAGACAGGATTTGCCTGATTTTCGCAATGTTACGTAAATGAAAAAAGGCTGTCCTTGAGATCTGTTTTATATAAGAGTTAAAAGACAGATCCTGGTCAAAGATAACTCCAAGGTTCTTAACGGTAGTGCTGGATGCTAGAGCAATGCCATCTAGAGAAACTATATCGTTAGATAATTGAATTCGAAGGTGATCTGGACCTAGTAGGATAACTTCTGTTTTTTCAGAGTTTAACATTAAAAAGTTACAGGTCATCCAGGTTTTTATGTCCGTAAGACATGCTTGAAGTCTAGAGAACTGGTTAGTTTCGTCTGGCTTAATTGATAGATACAACTGGGTATCATCTGCATAACAATGAAAGTTTACTGAGTGTTTTCTGATAATATTCCCCAAGGGAAGCATATATAAAGTAAAGACAGATTGATCATTTCTAATAAGGAGTTGCTAATTAAAGGTAAAACTTCCTTAAGCAGCCTAGTCGGAATCGGGTCTAAGAGACAGGTGGAAGGTTTAGACTTAGAAATAGTTAAAGTCAATTGTTGAAGGTCGATGGGAGAAAAGCCATCTAAATATATTTCAGGTTCTACAGCTGTGGATCGATCGGTACTGGTTGAGGGCAGTAGATTATACATTTTTTCTCTAATAGTTAGAATCTTATCATTAAAGAAGTTCATGAAGTCACTACTACTGAGGTTTATAGGAATACACGGCTCAACAGAGCTGTGACTCTCTGTCAGCCTGGCTACAGTGCTGAAGAGAACCCTAGGGTTGTTCTTATTTTTCTCTATTAATGCTGAATAATAGGCTGCTCTAGCATTACGGAGTGCCTTCTTATATATTTTAAGACTGTCTCGCCAAACTAACCGCGCTTCATCCACATTGGTGGAACGCCATATCCTTTCAAGTTTTCGCGATATTTGCTTTAAATCGCGGGTTTGAGGATTATACCATGGAGCAAACCTCCTTTCTTTTATTAGCTTCTTTTTTAGAGGAGCTATAGAGTCTAGTGTCATTCGCAGTGAGCATGCAGCACTATCAACAAGATGGTCAATCTGAGACGGACTAAAGCTAGCGTAGGAGTCCTCTGTTATATTGAGCAATGGTACTGAATAAAACCCTGAAGAAATCGCTTCTTTAAATTTAGCTACAGCATTATCAGATAGACATCTAGTGTAGAAACTTTTGCCTAATGGCGTACACTCTGGTAGAACAAATTCAAAGGTTATTAGAAAATGGTCCGATAAAAGAGAGTTCTGTTGAGAGACAATTACATTTTCTACTTCAATACCATAAACCAGAACAAGGTCGAGGGTATGGTTAAAAGAGTGAGTCGGTTTATGTACACACTGACAGGAGCCAATAGAATCTAGTAATGAACCAAACGCAGTACTAAGGCTATCATTATACACATCCACATGAATATTAAAATCCCCTACAATAATAACTTTATCTGTCTTAAGGACTAAACTAGATAAAAACTCTGAGAATTCAGATAGGAATTCAGAATACGCACCTGGTGCACGATACACTATAACAAATAAAATTGACTTTAATGCTTTCCGCTCGGGTTTGAAAGACTAAGAACAAGGCTTTCAAATGAGTTGTAATTTAATTTAGGTTTAGGGTTTATTAATAGGCTTGAGTCAAAGATAGCTGCTACTCCACCTCCTCGGCCTGTGCCTCGAGGAATATGAGTATTAATATAACTTGGAGGAGTTGATTCATTAAGGCTAACGTACTCTTCATGACACAGCCAGGTTTCAGTAAGACAAAATAAATCAATATTATTATCTGATATTAAATCATTTACAAGTACACCCTTAGATGACAGAGATCTAATATTTAAGAGTCCACATTTAACTGTCCTGTTTTGATGCACTGTTGCATCGGTTGCCTTAACTTTTATTAAGTTATTTTGTAGAACTCCTCTTCTGTTGACTTTAAATAATTGAAGTGGCCGTGGGGCAGACACAGTCTCTATAGGGTTTTGGGTGGGTAACTGGGTGGGTAACTGCTCCAAAGGAAGCGCAGAGAGGTGTGAAAGACTGCGACTCTGCTTCTGCTTCCTGGTCTGAACTCTGGGTCATGGATTAGGTCCACTAATGAACTGGGTCAGATTTCTAGAGATGAGATCCGCTCCATCCAAAGTAGGATGGATGCCGTCTCTCCTAATCAGACCAGGTTTTCCCCAGAAAGTATGCCAATTGTCTACGAAGCCCACATTGTTTGCAGGACACCACCTCGACAGCCAGCGGCGGAATTATGACATGCGGCTATACATCTCATCATTGACCAGATTAGGGAGAGGGCCAGAGAATACTACGGAGTCCGACATCATTTTTGCGTACGAACACACCGATTCCACGTTCAATTTAGTGACCTCCGAGCGACGTAATCGGGTGTCATTACCGCCGACGTGAATAACAATCGTACGGTATTTACGTTTAGCCTTAGCCAGCAGTTTCAAATGGGATTCTATGTCGCCCGCTCTGGCCTCGGGGATGCAGTTAACTATGGCCCCTGTCTTCGCTAACTTCACGTTTCTCAGAATGGAGCTGCCGATCACCAGAGTTGGTTTCTCAGCGGGTGTCGCTGAGCGGGGAAAACCGGTTAGAAACGTGAAGTGGTTGGTGGTGCCCCGTGTGCTTCGACATAGAACTATGCTTCCTTCGGACAGTCACCCAGCCTCCCGGCTGCTCGGGGGTTGCCGGGGGACAGCTAACAGGAGCTACGTCTGGTTGGCCCGCACCGACTACGGGAGTGGGCTGGCTAACTGCAGTAGCTAACGACTGAGCTTCAATGGTGCGGAACCGGGCCTCTAACTCACTGAGCCTCGCCTCCAACCTAACAAACAAACTACATTTGTTACATGTACCCGTATCAGTAAAGGAGGCAGAGGCATGGCTAAACATGAGACACACTGAGCAGGAGGGAGGAGGAGAGAGAGCAGGAGAGAGAGAAGGAGAGAGGAGCGCCATCGCTAGCTGCTAAGCTAAATGAGGCTAGCTAGCGTTAGCAGAACTGAACAACGTGTAAACTGTTGGCTTAAGCGAAAAGTCGCTGAATTAAGATGTGATATGAGTGTTCAAGTGTTTTAAGTGTAAAACAGGTAATTAGCCGCTATAATAAAGAATGTCACACAATTCACTAGTTTTCGCTGGAGCTGCGAAAAGTACGCTATCAACTACGCTGAGAACCGGAAGTGAGGCAACACGCTTACCGCAGTAAGTCAGCAGGAATGGTTCTATTCATTGTCACCAGTTAGTAGTTAGAATATAGCTTTTTGTTTTTCAGCCTTCTGACACACAAACTGGCAGTACCCAAGCACAGTTAACATGTTGCATAGTAGGAGAGTCTTTTATGATTTGCTCACACGCTGTCTGTTAAGCACGATATTCATGCTGGAAGCAATTGACATTAATGGAGATTGATTGTCGGATGATTATTTTTCATTTGAATTATGAGGAGTTAAAATGATTAAAGACACAGATTGATGGACTGATCTGAGTGGAGAAGAATCTCATCAACAACTTAAACTGGCTTGTTCCCAGTTTAACGTTGCTATTTGAACTGATTTTACTTAATGCTTCAGAGATTTGGTCAGGTGATTGATAGGTGCGTAACAGTAAACACAGTGCAATAATAATAGACATTATTTGAAAATGTCAAATAAAAAATTGTAAACGAATAAAAGTACGTCAAAACAAGTATGTTAGTAAAGTGTATATTAGTAAAGAAAAGATATGCAGGACTGTATAACTGTGATAAATTGTACTAGGGGTGTAATTGTCTGAGTCAGTGGGGGTCCCGGACGTCTTGATGAACCGAGCTGAAGATGGGAAGAAACAGTTTTTGTAGCGTGAGATTCTTGGTCCCGATGGACTGCAGCCTCCTGCCAGAGGGAAGGGGCTCCAAGAGTTAGTGTTCAGGGCGAGAGAGGTAATGGGGGGGCAGAGGAAGCGGTGGGACTCCATAGCGGTGACCAGGGAGTCACACAGGGTGATGGGGGCAGGTGGGGCTGAGTTCTTGCAGAAATCCACAACTATCTCCACTGTCTTTAGAGCGTTGAGCTCCAAGTTGTTTAATCCGCACCAGGTCACCAGAGGGTCAATCTCCCACCTGTAGGTGGACTCACCCCCACCAGAGGTGAGTCCAATGAGGGTGGTGTCATCCGCAAACTTCAGGAGCTTGACGGACTGTAGACTGAAGGTGAAGCTGTTGGTGTACAGGGAAAAGAGCAGAGGGGAAAGAAGGCAGCCTTGAGGGGATCCGGTGCTGATGGTCCGAGAGACTGAGACATGTTTCCCCAGCTTCAAATGCTGCTTCCTGTCAGACAGGAAGCTTGTGATCCACTTGCAGCTGGTAGAGCTTGTCCTGCCGCAGTGAGGGGATGATGGCATTGAATGCAGAGCTGAAGTCCACAAACTGGATCTGGTGTAGATTCCTGAGGAGTCCGGATGCTGGAGGATGCTGTTTAACAGTGCTCGGAGAAGGCAGAATGCAACATGCGTTTAATCTCCGCCTGCGTATTTCACTTTGAGCTGCCTGTACATGAATGAAACACCATCATTCACACTTGAGTCATGTTGGAACTGTACCATTCAGCCCCGTCAGATAGCTGTCACAGCTTTGTCACAGCTTTTAAGGAAGCTGAGTTAGGAGCTAATCCACTTCTGCATTGGCTTCACTCATCAGAACCGCAGATTGCCGCCTGCTCAGAACGGACTACCTGGTGGGACACCTTTGTGTTGGGAAAACACAAAACACAGGAAACCTCTGTTGGTCTTGAGGAGCTGCAGCATTTATTTCTTCCACTGTACATTCTTTCACAATCCTGACTGCTAAACTAACTCTTCTGCCCCGCTACCAGATTTTGCCGCTGCTCTCTCTCTCACTTGCTTCACCACTCATTTCCCACCACACACACACACACACACACTGTCTTTGCTGTTCTCCAGATGACCTACGCTACTCTACCAACATCTGGCTCTTCGCATGTCACATTCATGTCGGCCGCCACGGTTCTCCCCCACGCCTGGCACGTAGAAGTTTCGACTGGTTACAATCCAAAACCTCACCACTAGATGGCGCCAAATCCCACAGACTGGACCGTTTAAGATTATCTCAATGATTTTGTCAAATGAAAAACGATGCCCACCCATGTCTGCACTGGTATCTCAGCTGAATAGCGTATTTCTTTGACACTATTTGAATTGAAAGGTGTCACCATGAAGCGGCCATTCACTGTCTGGAAGGTTGCTGAGGTTAACATTTTGTTGCCTCTGTGTCCCTGCAGTTGCCAATGACCACGCCCCGGTCCACGCGCTGAGACCCGGCTTCTTGTCCACTTTTGCTCTGGCCACAGATCAGGGCAGCAAGCTGGGCCTCTCCAAGAACAAGAGCATCATCTGCTACTACAACACCTACCAGGTAATATCTCAGAGGGATGATCGTGGTTCATCAATAAAGCTCATATCGAAAACAGACATAACAAAGTGCTTCACAGTTCAGGGTCAAATGAAAAGGGTCAGTGACTGCAAAGTGTAAATACACAGAATGGTGAAATTCATCACTCATAAATGGTTAAAAAATAAGTTTATAAATATGCCTTTGATTTACATTTCACAGAGTGCTCAATAACAAATCATTCAATTAAATTGGCAAACATAAAGAATTGACTTCCACAACATATCACCTGCAGCTACTTCTAATAGACTTTTTGTGCTGGTCTGAGGTCTGTGAGGTGTGCACATTCCCAGCCCACATTCTTCCTTCATAAATACGAGTTTGTGTGGAATGTACAAACAATAGAAAACACAAAAAAACAATTTTAACAATTTGAGACCAATGCACGCCATTAATAACCATAAAAATATAACGAAATAGAATTAAAACTACAATTATAGAAATAGTAGTTAAATTAAAAAAAAGATATATTAAAAAGAATAACAATAAAGAATAACATTGATCTAACTGCCCGGAGCATGGTAGCTCAAAGCTGCCTCACCAAAGGTTTTAGTCTTGCACTTTGGAACAACTAACAGACTGTAAAAGCATGTGAGACATATAAGACGGGTCAAGACCATGAGCTGCTTTGAAAACAAGTAAAATCATTTACAATTCAATATGGAAACTGACAGGCCTCCAACGTAACAGCTTGATACAGGTGAAATGTATTCTCTCCTTTTGGTCCTGGTCAGCTTGTGGGCCGCAGAGGCTGAACCAGCTGAAGCCTACACAGCACTTCATTGGGTCGAACAGATGGGGGCGCATTAGTCCAGTAGTCCAGCCTGCAAGAGTTAATATCTAAAACACATTTAGCAAGGAAATCATCACGTCCTGTGTCATCAGGAGGCACAGCCCCATACAGCTGTGTGTCATCTGCATAACAATGGAAAGAGTTGCTGTATCCCCTGATGACATCACTAAGGGGTAACTTGTATCGATTAAAGTAGTTGCCCTAAAATGGCTCCTTGGTGAACCCCTCAGGTTATTTTGGATATTTTGAAGAATTATCATCAATTTCTCCCTGCCAGAAAAAAAAAGAGGATTACAAGTTAAAGACAGCTCCCGGCAGTCCAGTGTCAACCCCAACTTTATTTAAAAGGATTTAGTGATCAGCAGTACTCAGATTGACTAGTACCACCACTAAAGGTTTATTAGTATCTAAATGTATCCTGATGTCATTTACTACTTTACTACTAGCAGGGCTTCACATTGCTGCTGGAAGCTTCTGTTCTAAGGGTGCTGACACACCGAGCGTCCAGTCCTCTGAGTACTGCCTATGTTTTCAGATGAACCTCTAATAATCCCTGACACGTGTGCTGTGTCTCTGTGTTGAACAGATCGTGCAGTTCAATCGGTTACCACTGGTCATCAGTTTCATAGCCAGCAGCAACGCCAACACAGGTAAAGTCTTCATCAGTAAAAATAATGTTTTTATGTATCATGGAAGTTGTGTTGTTTAAAAATAAATGTTGAAACACTTTTTGAATTCATTTGAAGTTCACCTTTTTCAATTGATCATATAAGAACATATGTTCTGTTGTAGCTATTTAACAGTTTTAGGGATTAATTTTTCTCGTATTTCAGTAAAATATTTCCGTGCCTCTTCAGATGTTTGTTACAGACACTACTGCAGTAGCCACAGCAGGTTGAACATTTAGATCACCCCTGCATAAGGATCACCAAACCCAGCATGTGCCATCAACATTGTACACCACTGCTGTGGTGTACAGTGGCTGAAGGTGTACAGTGGCTGAAGGTGTTACCCAGCAGTACATAGTGTTCAGGCATACACCGATTACACACAGATAACATTACTGCCCCACAGTCAAAATAAAACACATTGAGTTCATTTTCACACATCAGCGTCTACATTCATCAAATAGAAACACTCTTTGTAAAATACTACCGTGTTATTCTACATAGTAGAACGACAAACGTCACAGTTCTAAACTGTAAGTGCCTGCTCCTCACGAAGACAAAGAATGGCTCTACCTCCAGCTACCAGCCCACACTCCGTGCTGTGTCAATGCTGGACCTGAACCAGCCACCCTCCGGTTCCCCAAGCCCCCATACAGATATCCAGCCTCACTGACAAATATCTTTTCTTGTGAAATGTTGGGTGTGAAGAAGTAGAGGTCAAAGGTCTAAAGCCCTGCTAGAAGCAGCATTGTCAATTACACGCCACATTACTGACACCATGCTGATGATTCAGCTGCTCGTTGAGCCTCGCCAGTAGGACTACTTAACAGTATGGTGGCGCTAGAGGAAAGTTTCAGCTGACTGTGAGATGTGGCGTGCGCTGGGTTGACACTACCGTTGATCTGTGGAGAACAGGCTGAGACTTTGTCCTCATGAGGCTCTGGGTTGAGTGGTGACGTAATGCCGGTGCTCTCTGTGTCCTCAGGTCTGATCATGAGTCTGGAGAAGGAGTTGGCTCCACTAATAGAGGAGCTGAGGCAGGTGGTGGAGGTGACCTAAGCTCTGACAGACGGGTCCGACCTGAGCAGCATCACTGGATCACATCCTCCTGCTCGCTGAATCTCTCTCTATTGGTGCATTCAGGGCCAGAGTGGAAACCTGTGTGGTGGTTTTAACAGTTCCAAGTAATGACATCTTCATCTGTTTACGTCATGGTTGAACTTTCCTGTTCACTTTTTGTTCTGTTTACTTTGCTTTCTCTCATTTTCTGTTTCCTAAGTGCTTAGGTGCTTATAGTTTATATGTCAAATCAAATGTCAAGAAGTCTGAATAAATGACACTTTTAGCACCTATGTTGTTTCCTTGCCTTTTAAATCTTAGTCTTTAAGGTAAAGGCCATCCATCCTTTGTTAGAGGGTTTGCCTGAAGTCCTTTTCTATGGAAAGCCTTTAATTTAGCAGCCAAAAGTATTTCAGAGAGATATTCCTGTGCTTTAAGGCCAAACCTACAGTTTTATGCATTCACCTGCTAGATTTGATTTGGATGTGTCCAAAGGATTCATGGCTGACTAATTCAGTTAACTCCTGCTGCCACTCTGAGCCGGTAGAGGGACAGTCCGGCTCTTTTAAAATGGGGTTGTATTGTTTTGTTCCCTACAGATCACAACAGACCAGACAAACGGGTTTTGCTCTAGTTTAGTTCCCTCAGGGTGCAGTGACACACATGGATCTGTTTTTGGAAAGAACGAGTGATGGTTTGAACAATCAAGTTAAATGTCTTTCTATACCTTTAGAGTTAACTGTTTTGTTTCATTTGAGCGTACGTGTAGCTCTAGCTCTAGGTAAACTACACGTACGTGTAGTTTACATTTAGCCAAACATTTTACAGAAGCATAATCCAGCTTCTAACTAGGAGTTGGATCTCACGTAGTTGTCTTAATCATGTGGGAAAACCATGTTTGACATCAACACGCCACCACAAATATCCCCACCAATGAAAAGAGGACAGAAGCTGAGTGACTTGACATGGCTTTAATAATCATTGTGGATTGTTCATTGGTCTTTACAAATACTGCCCCTGAGTCCTTAGATTAGTGTTATAGTATAATACAATTGCTAATGTTAAACAGTGCTGTCACTTTACTTGAGTGTATAAGATAATAGTTACTTCAACGTCTACTTGGGAGCTTAATACAAGTATGTTTGGGGGTCCAGAAGTCCAGACACCACACGGGGAGGATTTCATGAAAGACAGATGATTTCCAGCAGCCCATTATTCTAAGAGGGGATTATCACTAATAAACTCATCAAGGTCTATCATATCAGCACATAGTTCAGAGATGTGATGGTACCAGCACGTCCATCTTGGGTTCTGAGCCAATGGTCTGTGTGCCGGGTACTCGTCTCTGCTTCTCTGCTGGACCTTATCTACTGTAGGCAGTACTGCAGAAGTGCTTTATACAACCACACTTCAAAAGAACTGAACCATCTCTTTAAAGGAGCGGTGCAGGAGCTTCTGATTAAACTTTGATTTTGTCACTTCAGAATGATTGATTCATTAGAATCCTTCAAAGCATCAGTCTTCAGTAAACGCTCACGCAGTGCTCACCGGCTGAGGACATCTCTATCTCTATCTCACAAACCTATTCAATGTAACATGTAGTGGATGTTCCTTGAATCATCATCATCTTGGGCTGACTTTTTTTCAAATACATGCTGATTTATTCAAAAATACAAGTGTATTTACAGTTTTAAAACTAAATGTTTCCAGGAGAGAACCGATTGCTTTGGAGTTATACAAGGATAAGACTGGACACAACCTATGCTTATCTTATTGACAAACCCCCACAACCCAACAATGAATGTATCTCCTAGCAACAGCCACACTGTTGCACTGGGTGACATGTTTCAGGAACACACACACTAGTTTATTCTTACTCCATTCCACATACATCGTCCTGCTGCCGGAAATACAAATTAAAATCAGTGTGTAAATAGGACAACAAATGCATTATTTCCCTCTGTTTGTGTAGCTGTTGGCTCAGTGGTGGGAACCAATGGGCTTCGAGCTGAGAGCCACAGACGGGTTGGGGGGAATCAGAAAGGACTCAGAGACACACTCACACACTGTTGGTTTTGGTCTTACACAATCATGGCTAGCAATATCCTTTAAGTAGATGTTCATGTTCAACATACAGGTTCCTCTGGGTGATGAGAAACGAAGCATCTCTCATCAAGCAAAGGTGAATCACATGTAAGCAGTGAGTCCGTCAGTCCACTGAGGGGAGTGTGTCCCGGTGTCTCCACGCTCCACTCCACTTGGATGGCGCTGTTCTTTATTCTTCATCCAGCTGATCTGATGTTTTCTATGAACTCGAGGATTCGTTCCATCAGAAGTCATCGGCCTTTGAGTATCTGTGACTGGAAATAAAGAGACTTTCACTGCCGGCTGCAAAAACACACGTTTCAGCTTATTGAAATCAACTGATGCTTTATAACGGAGGTTAGTTAGTGTTAAGCCTAGTCAACATAAACATACGCTGCCACCTTCAGAACTCTTGAGTTCAAGTTGTCTTCTTCTACGACTTTGAGTTGGATCCAGAGCCACTGAGCTTTACCTAAACCCACCCAACGACATTAGTGTATGAATACATTTCCCAGCGTGCATATTTGGGTTTTCTAGTCTCATATGACAAGATGATGTACTTTAATGAGACACATTTTTTCTCTGAAAAAATGAAATGTATAATCAATAACACATGTTCTCCTCATTACGCATGTAGCTGACTGACTTCACTGCGTGGCTCACGGTGGGCCGGCTTCATACATAGCAGGTCCACATCTCTAAATATATGGACGCTTTCAAGCTGCTCAACTTTTCGGCCATATCAGTGAAAGAAGTGAAGTCATTTATGCTTCATTTTGTTACACTCATATTTAGTTGTAGGCTGCACTAAGCTGATGACTCGATAAATGTGTTGTATGTCTCATGACAGTATCATAAGTGAGAAGTGGAGACAATCACAATATTTAAAATTATTTAGCAAAATGCCAACAATCACATCAAAAAGTCGAACTAAGGATCCGAACTGCAGCAGTGAGTCTTGCCAAACACAACAGGCAGCAGGAATGTTTCCAGAGGCTAATGATTACTGAGGAGTGCTCTGGCTCATGGATCAGTGTCAGTCTCTTCTGTATTCTTCTAAGCTCTGAGTATCACTAGTAGCAGGTCTGCAGTAAGCTAATGATTTATTCCAGTAGTGAGGTAATCTGGGCAGTCGGTCACCACAATTAATGAAGTAAAAGTAAATACTTCAGCACATATTTACTTCAAACTACAGTTACCTCCTCGCTGTGTTTCCTTCGCCAACCAGTCAAGTTGCAGATTACATCCATGTCAGTCCAAAATGTCATCACTTCATATTTGAATCCAATTAGACATTTGTGTGTAATTGTCATATTTGGCATATCATTTCTTGAGTAATGGCCTTAATGTCTTTTGTGAGGTCACAGTGATACAGATTCAACTTTAACGTTACACAGCATTGTGTTTTTTAACCAGCAGCAGGATCAGTGGGTGAAGAAACGTGGTGTTTTTCTAGAATTAAGGTGAGCCACCACTTGGCTCACTTTCTGTTTGCTTGTACTTCTCAAAGTAAGTATGATTGCAGAGTTGTTATCACTCATAAAGTACACTACTAATCCTCCCTGTGGATGCCTCAGTGAAACCAATCAATCTCCCTCATGTCCTTTGACTGTGTGCCAGCTACTGAGCCATTCTCAGCAAGAGCAGCGCAGATTTGACTGCGCATGTATATATTACCCAATGATAGGACACCCGACATCTTTTAACACTGCTTGGAATGCTTTTCAACAATCCCAATTGAAGTGAGCACATTGTGTCCAGAGATTATCACATTACATTATCAGTAGTTCTATAGGTATTGCTACACTATAATATGGAGTGAAGCGTGCCCACTTCCTGCCAGCACTGAGTAAAGCATGCAGAGTGAACAAACTCACCAGTTTCCACCTCAGGATCTTGATCCACTCGTCTGCCTCCACGCCCGTCTTTGCACAGAGATAAAATGTTCTCTCAGGAAACACCAGGCTGTGGACACAAGGCGATAAGGAGAGCAGAGATGTGCGTTCATAATTATTATCATTACTTTTTACTCATGAAAGTCATGTGTGCAGACTTAAAAGCGGTTATAACTCACACAGTTCCTGCACTACTAGACTCTGAGATTATCCTCCAATCATAAGCAGCACTGAAACTTTGACTATGTGTAGCTGGCCAATCAGGATACGACTTGAAAAAAAGTTGTTTACCTTTACACACTAGGACCAGTCAAGATTATCCAGCCAACTAGATACAAATCCAGTTTAAAAGATGAATTAGCTTTCCCTGGCATCCTTACATACATGTATGTAAACTGCATGGGGTCAGTGAACTTCTCTAGCTGTGACCTACATTTTAATGAGCGTCTCTAGTGTCTTCATAATTAAAGATGTCAGCGCTACTAGCCTGAAGTCATTGAATGTCGCATGGGTTTTAATCTGAGCAGCTGTAACTGGGCCAATCCGTGAATGCTTCCATTACTTAAAGACCCTGTATTGTTGAAGACATAGCATACAATACAATGAAAGATGCTGCTTAGCTGCTCAGCACAGGTTTTGAGAATCTGGCCACAGACATTATCAGGCCCGGGACTCTTACTAGACTTAATGAGCCTGCAATAAAATAGCAATAGACAAAGCTGGAGGAGCCCTGGTGTTGCTCATTAATCCATTTAGTGCTTCAGTACAATGATGATTATCAAATCTTAGAAAAAAGCAGCCAACTGTTTATCTGAATTAAAACCAGCCACAGCGATGTTACTATTGCCTTTCTCCTCGGACCCCCTTGAATCCTTGACGCGGGGGAATGCAGCTGTTTTGCAGTTGCTCTCGTGCATGTTGACCAACGCTAACTTTCTTCCCTTTTCTCCTGATTTGAGTCATTTTCAAAAGTAATTCCTTGTGATCACATGATCACTAAATAGCTCCTGATTTATGAAGGAGACCCATGAGGAATACGTAAGATCCAGTGGCTGGTGATTCCATTGTTTAAAAGAAACTCCTGTTTATAGGTGATTGTTTGGGAGACAGGGGTAGTTCACAGAAAGGCAGCAGTGGCTTTACGGAGGTTACAACCTGTAACCTCCGTAAAGCCACTGCTGCCTTTCAGTTCATGTGCACTTCTCCTCCCCTCCCCTTGTTTCCTTCTGCTATTTCACAGCTCTCACTTCCCTTTTACAAACAACACAAATGTCCAATTTTGCTGCCCTGGAAAGTACAGCTGTGTGGCCTCAGACTGCAGTGCTGTGACTTCCGACATATATTTGATTTGCTTTTTCTTCATATTTTTAGTGTCATCTGATACATTTGCAGATGTTTTTCTTTTGGTATCCATGTCTGTATTGCATATCTATATCACTATATTTTATCAAACATACATGTTTTATTCATTTTGCGTGTGGCCAACACCAACATTTAGTGTTCATTGGTGTATTGAAGGCTCAAGACTCACAGCACACAGCAACCACAGTATATTTGTCCTATATTATACTATATTACTGATAGTACCTTCGTCATTTCACTATTAAAAGATTTCAAACCTCACATTTGGCCAAAACATCATTTTGGACCACGATATTGTGGAGCTGTATAGACAGCTGTTGCCATGGTACAAATTCCTAAATGGTTAAAGGTTAAAATGGCTGTGCACGCTGGCAGTATAATCATAACAAAATCAAAATGTCAGGTTCATGACAAGGTGTCCAAAATTAGGCTTGCAGGTGAGCAGACATTTAAAATGATGGAGAAGACCCACCGGAAGCTAACAAATGGCATTACAAGGCCACAGGTTGTTGCTGTGGATGTATCCATGCTCACTAGATAGCCGGTCGATAGCTGTGTCAACAGGCAACATACTTGTCTGATGTCAGACAAAACTGTCAACTCGTTAATAATATTATAATGAGAAGTAAAATGTATTTGTTAATCAGGGAGGTCATATCCCTCTCTGGAACGCCAAAGAGAGGCCGCTGAGTGAAGGATTCAGAGACATCAGAGTAATTGTCCCATACAGACCCGCCTTCTATTCTGGGAGGGTTTGTTTTTATATTTTAGTTTACTTGTAAGGGTTAAAGACTCACAATGTGTTTGTAAAGATATGGCAGTCTCAGCTTAAAGTGACAGTTACGGAGTTACACAAAGGAGGAAGGCTGGAGGTGAGTCGAGAAGAGGGACAGTGATAGGCCAACAAAGACACCACAGAAAAAACAGCCGAGCCAGAGTCTCAACCCGTCATCTCGTAGCAGAACAACAGCCTTTTACAATAGGCTAATAATTGAATATTACTTTATTTAAATTAAAAGTATGACTCCTACATGTGTGGTCCAGTTTTAATTTCCACATTTCATTATAGTGCATTCTCTCAGTGCTGATCACTGACTGACATCACTTACCAGAAACAGTTGACTCTGTCCTGAGAGTAGTCAAACTGGACTGCAGAGCAGGCTCTCAGATCCAGGGTTCGAATGGGCTCCTCACACTGCAATAGAGACACTCTGCAGCTTACACGTCCACACTACAAGCTCCATGTGGTTTGTCTGATGCGACTAGAAGCACCTTAATTCAAATTCTCTATCTCTATCTCATCTTCTCTATCTCTACCGTCATCAAATATCCAAACGTGAAGCTGTCAAACAGCACATCTAACACACAGTGTACTCAAGCTGAGGAGAGACTCACCATTTTGTCTTTGAAGTATTTCAGTTCATGTCTGTGCAGTGTGAACCACCTCTGTTTCCAGTTCTGCAAAAGGTAGAAAAGGAGAGGTATTTGAGGTATCACCTCAGTCAGTGGTCTGTGTTCGGTGTCCTGCTACACTCCACTGAGATAACATTTCATCTCCAGATTTCCATTTGTGTCCAGACACGCTGAGGTGTACCTCTACAGCTGCTCTTACCTTCACAAACGCTCCCTGCTTCACCAGATAGCCTTCCTTTGTGCCCAGCTGAAAAGACACACTTTGTGTTAGTAGGAAAACAATTCTACTACTCTGAGCAAAATATTCACTTTCAAGGATAATTCTGTTTTATTGCAACTTGGATCTGGGCCAAAATCATCTCAACTGACTAGCTTTGTGTTTTAACTGTTAACCACATCTCACGGCTCTTCGTGGGTGAACATAGATGTTGGGCTCACTAATCGTGGGGCTGGCTCAGACAGCTCAGATCAGTAAACACAACTATAGGTCTCCAATCACATAATGACACATGGTTGTATATAGCTGGAGGGGCTAATGTCAGTCTCTGAAGACTGATGTGAATGTTCTCCTGGATCTCCTCTAGCTGTCCTCTGTCTCCTGGTCAATGACCTTTGACGTCTTCTCATGGATGCTGTTGCCGTGAACTAACTAGCTGTAACAACCCCCAAAAGCTGTCACATGTGATGTCATGGTGATGATGGTGGAGGGGGGGGGTCTTCAGATCTTAAGTTGTTGAATGGTTTGTGACGTTCTCACAGTTCAGCCTTGTAAGAGAGGCACGCTGGAGCACTTCTGAAGGTCACCATTGAGTTACTGTGACAGAGTTTGTCTTTGTAAATCCGGGTGGGAATCTCCCCGTCCACTCCTAGTGCCTTTTAGCCCTGATTGCCCCCGGACCTGCTGCAGCTTCCTCTCCATCCTCCTCCTCTTCACTGACAGATGTGTGTGCTGTATATGAAGATCTGATATATATTTGGGATCAGCTGCTCACAGATGGGAGTGTGCAGAAGGGGGCTTACCGAAGGTGCATTCGGTACCAGATCATTCTCTGTGCGGCCTGTCTGTATGGCGGTGTGAACTCTCACGGACTCATAGATGGACGGCTCCTCCACACGCCACGGGTACGGACACTTCAGCACAATCAGGGTTCCTGGTTCAGAGACGGGGGGGGGTCACAGGTCAGACCACCTTGCAATAACACACAGAAGAAATACAACATCCGACAACACAGTGGATGTGCTTGGGGTTTTTCTGTTGTTGAACTAATAAACTCTGTCTATGTTATATAAAAACACATGTGTAGGCTGTGAGCCACAGCACAGCCTCAGATCTTTGTGACTCCCTGCCTGAGTACACAGGATAGCCATCTCTTTAGCATCTTTTAACTCACTCCTAATTCTTTAAGCTTGCACTTTGTTCTACTCTTGAACACTTTGTAACTCTATTTGAGCCCTTCACAACCTTGTGCTGGAACAAGTGATTTCTAGTAAAGCTTCAAAAAGGCTCAAAGAATCTCACCTTCGCTATGAAAGCATTCCACCAGAGCGAAAGCCATGAGATGAAATGTGCTGTTTCACTGTATGAGCTGTATGCAGTAGGCTTGTTAGAAGAACTGAGGTTCTGCATACCTGTGTCACTGCCCAACAGAGGCTGGTTAGCAAAGTGGTTGACGAAGTCTTGTAGGGTTATAAACTCGTTGAACCCAAACACGTAACCGTTGTCTTTGCGTGTCACGTGAAAATGCTTCACGGAATCCCTCGCCCTATGTGTCAAATGACAAACAAACATTTAACATTGCACTGTTAAAGAAATAAATAAATGTGCACAAATATCTCAGTGTTATATAAGCATTCGTTATAGTGTTTTAACAGCACATATATGTAGCTAAGTGGCTGCGATATTGGCATATTCATCATGCAAACTTTCTGTGTAACCCGTGTATTAAAAAGTAAACCCACTAGCCGGAAGATCACAGTCAATCCATCCCTGGCTGACATCTTATCATCTACCTTGGGAGCTTCAAATTAGGCTCAATTAGCTTCTCTTCCAAACTCTCCACTACTGTTGATGTACTTTGTTCAGAGATGACTATTTGCTGCCTCCACTGTTGATGTGCTTAATTACATCCTATAAATGAGTAGTGTTCATTTCTAAGGAAGTGGAATGCTGGATAGGCCGGGTAGTCCATGCAAGGTAACCAGGTAACCAGGTAATCAGGTAACCAGGTTCATTTATTGTCATTGTACAACAGGTTTATTGCCTCATTTTGCTAGATCAGAAAAATACACAGAAAAAAGAAGTCTGGTGGTAAACAGCTGATACTTGTGTCTCATTCAGAATGAAAGTGTTGGACGGACTGACCTGACAGACAGGGCAAAGCAGCCTGGTCCCTCGTTACTGTTTCTCAGCAGATAACTTCCATCGGTCCCATTGGACAAGAGAAGGGCCTCTGCGGCGTGGCGGGACAGGTCATAGTGGTACCACCTTCAGAAAAAAAAATCAACAAGATTAACCTGTAGCTCTACTCTGATGAACTGTGAGCCTGACAACAATCAATGAATCAAATGTAAAATATCTGGTAACTGTGGCTGTCGTAGGACATGGATAAGCCCGAGCAATCATTTCATTTGACCTGAATGAGTGGCTTTGGAGGGAGACCTCCAGGGATATCAACCCTGCCTTTAGGGGTAACATGATGCCACTACAGCAGCATGATCCAGCAGTTTGGAGCCCACACGGTGTGTCTAAAAAGGCAGATTCAAAAGGTGGCTCTGGGCCTTCTCTCCCTTCTCTCCTCTTCATTTGCTGTGACAGAGAGTCCAGTATGATGGCCACTTAACATCATGTCCTGCTCTGTGTGGAACACCAGGGGTCCACATCAAGCATTCTTGAACACAGAGGTGAGAGACAGTAACGTCCACAGTCACTTGCATTTAGGTGCGCTGTGAGCGTTTGTATCCTGTATAGAGCTAAAGTCTAGTTTAGGTTAAAAATCATATAGATTCATGAGAGGATACTGCAGGTAGTAGAGATAATCACTGAAGCCTTATCCTTTTGTAGACACGTCATCCTAGACTCAACTGTTGATCAAACTTTAAAAACCACAATCTATTTTAAAAAATGATCTTTTAAAAGTTGTCTGTGACTGCGCCTTTGTTGTTTGGGGTTTTGAGTTTTTACTTCATTGTAAGCACTCGATAAGAACAACAGAACAGAAGCTCTTTTTTTAAAGAGTCATAAAAAGCAGCCAGAAGTTGGGCTGGGTAAAATGGTTGAAATCAATATTACAATACCATAAGGAATATTTTTCCGATAGGCATGCACAGGTTCAGCTCGGAGCGACCTTTTTACTCATGAAGGCCCAGTGAAACCAGGGGAATTCATGCTGTTGACCATTAACAAGCCGGCAGTTTTACATGTGAGGGAACTAGAGAGCCTCCACAATGGAGGAAGCCATCTGTATATTCATGATTACACTAAACCAAGTTTAATTCAGCCCTCCTGGAGTATAAACTGCTCCACTAAAGAGGTGTGGTTTGAAGATAGATATAAGATAAGAGTTGAGTTGAATAAACAGTTTGAACTGTTGGGTTTTTTCTGTTAAACAACCCTCAGTCTGTAGGACAGGTGCAGAGGAAACTAGTAAAGGGAAGTGAAAGTGCACTATTTGCATAAAGAGTTGCTGAGAGTGTTTAAAAAAAACAACAACAGCCATGCAGTCTGTAAACACAGCATGGAGGATTATGACAGCGGAGTGATTGTGTGGATGTTCAACCTAACCACAGCTCTACCATCCATTCTGCCCTCTGAAAGCTTAGTGTTCCATGTCACAGAGTATTCATTCAGCTGTGTCTTTAGCACTGAAGTGTAGTAATAGGTGGTGCTGTCCTGGACTGACAGGTGTTTGACAGGCAACATGCTGAGGGGGCAGAATATTAGGCACACCTAAACAAAAGTTGAACATTATAAGCTTAATAAAAGAAGAATACATTGCTGAGCTATTGCATTATATTACATTTGATTGTACAGGCGCACCTGGTATGTCACTTAAAGTGTCACAGCACTGAACCAGGTCCACATTCTCTCTGACACACAACAGCAGTTTAATGCTGCCTTACTCTGAGCTTCATAAACATCCTATTTTCTCTAATTAATTATATTTATGGATTACATAAAAAGAAAAAAAGGGAAACAGCGAAACTGTTTTCAAAGCTATTTGCCTATTATGCAACACCACTGTGCAGAGCGGCCGAGTCCCGAGCCGTGAACACACTTATGAGAAGGATGAATGGATGCCACCGTAATATCTGGGGGTTCATTTTACCGGACAGTCTCCCATCCTTCTACAAACACGGGCAGAAGTGTGTGAGCAGGTCAGAACACTGTGAACGCCATCATTGTGACCCGCAGTCTGGTTCAGTCTCCTTCTAGAAGGAGCAGCTCGTTTTCTGTAAGAGACAAAGAAGAAAAGCCACGCGCTCTTACCCCAAAGTCTCCAACTCGTCGGCGGACGCATCGCTGTAGTAACTCATGTCGCTGTGTGGACTCGCAGAGAGGAACAGAGAGAAGTGACAGCGGGGAGCTCGAGGCAGACACGCCTCAGAGGAAGCTGAGCCGACCGACACTCATCCGTCACACGAGACTTTTCTCATCGCAGCCAGTCATGTCCGGCCTCAGCTTTCATGGCATCAAACATTCCAGAGGTGGAAATAAGACCTTCTGACCTGAACACCTGGATATTATATTCCATTTATATTAAGCATTTAGATCAGGGGTGGGCAATTATTTTTCCCAGGGGGCCAAATGAGCAACTGAAAATATTTTGGAGGGCCGGGCCAAAATGCCTAACTCAATTATGCATAATATACATTTTATTTCTATATAAAAAGCAGTAAATGGCATTGTTTTGACCGCTGGTAAGAGTGTATGTTATTATTTGGCAATTAAAAGGTGAGGTTAGCTTTCAAAAATATAATTTATTCAAATAGAATTTCCAAAATGATAAACAAAATGTGAAACATTTGACTCATTTTCAGTCACATTAATAACAAAGGGCATTTTGAGTTTCATATACTATTGAAACAAGGATTTTCTTAGCTTTCTAAAGACATCACATCATCTTTGTAGCCAAAATAAACAAGACATGTCACTGAACTGTGTAACTGTGTAAAGAAAAGTGTCCCAGTTTTGTAGCCTTTTTGACTTTACATGCCTATATTAAACATTTAATGTTTTCAGAACTGTGCAAAAAGAAAAAGAAAAGAAAAAGATCAAGTGTCCCATTTCACTTGTGATTCTCTGCGATGTCCTCCACCCTTCTCGTCACGGTGCGGCGGGACAGCGGGATGTTTTCAAACGCTTCTTTTTTCTCTGGGCATAGCAGTGCTGCAGACTCGACCATGCAAGTGGCGGTTCCTTCATAGGGGCGATTTGTGCGACGCACTACCAAACACGGAGTTTTTTTTTTTTTTTTTTTTATCTAGTTGTTAAGGCGGGTGATTAATCTGCTGTATGCAAACTGGTTGTATATGTCATTGTCCAATCAGATTAAGGTCGCGCCTGGTGTTGCCACGCCCATTTGGGGCGATTTCTGTCAAGCCCAAATTTGCACCAGAACTCTCCCATTGACATTCATGGTACGTCCGTTTTTTTCAAAAATCATGCTCCCAATACATTTTCTATGAGGGTTTATGTGCTCGCACAAACGACGTGCTTACGTCATCTGTCTGTTGCTAACCCGCGGGAACATGAACATTCTACGAAGAAGATGGCGAGTGTCAAGTGCAATACTGTAGTATCTCTGAGAGAAGTGCCCTTTAGTCGTCGTACTAATGCGGAGAAGGAAGCGATAAAACAGCTAGGACCCCCTAGACCTGATTTAAACATCAAGCAAGTGTCAACGAAAGGGGAGAAGGCCTACACACGATCTTTTAAAAATAACTGGTACCACAGAAAAACCTGGCTAGCCGGCTGTGATGTAGCCAATGCTCTTTTTTGCTACCCCTGCCTTCTCTTCCACCCAGAAAACAACACGGCAGACGGTACAGCGTGGACAATAAAAGGGGTAACGGATATGCAACATCTGTCGGACAAAGTTAAAAAGCACGAGAAGGCAAAAAACCACATGGACAGCTGTCTGAAGTTTTCAGCTTTAGGGAGAGTGAACATTGCTACACAGCTGGATGAGGGGTATCGGCTAGCAGTGCTTCGTCACAACGATGAGGTGAGCAAGAACCGCCACATACTCAATCGGCTCATCCAGTGTGTGAAGTTTTGCGGCATTTTTGAGCTAGCTTTGCGAGGCAGAGACGAAACCGAGGGCTCCGCCAACCCTGGTATTTTTCGGGGCCTTGTCGATTTTGTGGCACAGTTGGATGAGGTGTTTGATGAGCACCTGAAAACGGCAAGTGTCTTCAAGGGCACATCCAAGACGATTCAAAACGAACTGCTGGGGTGTATGCTGGGTGTGGTGAAGGAACGGATTGTCGAGGAGGTGAAGGCTGCGAAGTTTGTAGCCATCCAGGCTGACGAGACCACCGATGTCAGCACGCAGACTCAGCTGGTTCTTGTTCTCCGATACATCGACGGCAAGTATGCAGTGCATGAACGTTTTTTTGAGTTTCTTCCCCTCACCGAGTCAACGGCGACCTCTATAGCGAATGTGATCCTGGAGCGACTGAACAGTCTGTTTTCCGACGACGAGAGAGAGAAACTAATCGCTCAAGCGTATGATGGTGCCAGTGTGATGAGGGGAGAGAAGGCTGGTGTGCAGCAAAAGGTGCGTGAACACTTCAAAAATGCACATTATGTGCATTGTTACGCACACCAACTGAACCTGATCATGCAGCAAGCCACATCCAACATAAGCAAAGTGAAGGTTTTTTTCTCTGAGCTGAGTGGGATTTCGAGTTTTTTTTCCCGTTCACCCAAGAGGACCAGCATTCTCGATCAGGTCGTCGCCCGGAGACTGCCGAGGGCTTCAGCTACAAGATGGAATTTCAACAGCAGGATCGTCAACACTGTCAGTGAGAATCGAGCCGACCTCATTGAATGTTTCGAAACCATCAAGACATCATTTGACCAACCAACAGTGAGAGAGGCATCTGGGTTCATCCGAATGCTGCAAGATGAAGACTTCGTTTTTTTCTTGAGCGTTTTTCACAACATCATGCCCCATGTGGACATCCTGTACCAGCAACTCCAGCAGAAGGACATCGATGCAGTACTCATCCAGCGGGCCCTCCAGAGGTTCACAAGCAGTGTGCAGGCCATAAGGTAAGATTATAAGAATATATTGATAACTATGTTGTACCAATAATGATTAATTAAATTATGCCAATAATGATTAATTAAATGTAGCCTCTGTGGTGTAGTCTAGTTTGTTGAAATGACTGCACTAGCTTAAAATCCTTTGCAAAACTAAAGAAAAGTTGTGAACTAAAGAGTTCTGTGTGTGTTTTATGTTGTTAAAAGGATACAGTGAAATAATGGTGTTTCAAATGGATAAACAGCCTGTAGCATGTAGACTACACAACAGCAAATGGCCCAACTAACAAAAAATGTTGTGTATTTTCTCAGGGGCTCCCCCTCACTTCAGCAGGTCCAGGGAGAACCAGCTGCCAAACGATCAAGGACAGCGTTGGGAGAGGAAGAAAAGCAGAGGATGGCTAAAGAGATCTGTGACACCATCTTGGCTCACTGCAAGGAGCGGTTTTCCTTCACCGACCACCTAGTTAGTGCCACCTTACTGCAAGGAGATCTGTTTGGAAGGTACTGCCATTCATTTCCAACCGAAGCGCTGCATGCCACTGTGAAGGCATACCCCATGCTGGATCAAGCAAAGCTGCACACAGAGCTCTCCCTCATCTACGAAAACCCAGAGTTTAAGGGATGTTGTGGTGCACTGGCACTTTACCAGCTGCTCATGTCCTACAACCTACAGGACACGTTCTCAGAGACTGTTGCTCTGTTGAACATCATTATCACCACACCCATGACCACCTCTGAAGCAGAGAGATGCTTCTCAACTTTGAAGAGGATAAAGACCTTCCTGCGCAACTCCATGGGCCAGGAACGTCTTAACGCCCTGGCCATGCTTTCAATGGAACGGAAACTTGTCCTTAGCATGCCTGACTTCAATGAGAGAGTCATTGACTGCTTTGCTGCATTAAAAGAGAGACGCAGCAAATTCCAGTACAAGTGATTCTCTCTCTCTCTCTCTCTCTCTCTCTCTCTCTCTCTCTCTCTCTCTCCCCCCCCCGTCTTTCTCTCAGTAACAATATCAAGCTCTTTTCACCTGTTGTGTATTTTGTATTAAACAAAGCAGTGTTAAGGTTGCTTTTTTCAATTGCAGTATAACATTGCCATGCTTGAATATTTCAGTGTGAGGTTAGTGAGTCATGTTTTCTTTTAGAGTAGACCTTGTTCAGCAAATTGCTTATCACATGTACCTCATTTAGTTTCCCTTCAAATGCCTCCTCAGTTTCTTTGCCAGTGCTCAGTCTTGGGATTGTCACCTGCAGATCACTTGACTTGTAAATTGATGTTTCTCTTGTACTCTGTTGTCTTTTTGGACTCTGAATGTTTACACCTTGCTAAGACTGTGACCTTTTTTTATTTTTGAGAAGAAGCTTACTTGTGGATGTTGGATATTCTTTGATATTTTTCCATTGTGACTTTTTACTGCTACCTACTGAGCATTTTGAACTGTGGCAAAATATTTTGGACATCCTTCTTTTTGTATCTTGCTGGTCTACCATCGTGCCTTTGTTCAAGCACCTTTTTGACTCAGTAAAACATTTGAACTTGACTTCCCTTGTCTGCCTCTCTGCAATTGAGTCTCTCCTTTGGTCTTTTGGTAAACTGTCAGCCTGCTTAATTGATATCTGATACCTGAATTTATATGCACTAACAAGTTAGGGAAATGGTCTTGCTACCTAGACAAATATACCTCAGTCCTATGGACTTTTATGGTACTTATGGACATAACGGGGGGAAATTGCACCACCTGAAAAAAATGTCAGGAGCCGCCACTGGGTACAACCCGAAAATGATCACGCAAGTCGCCTCCATCAGCTCCGTCAGGTACCCAGTGTTCCGTCTAGAAGTGGTTCATAAGTGAAAGTTTATTCAACGACTGTAGACTTTATTAGACGTTCACGCTTGGACCACATTTCAACGTGATTTGTAATAGTGCATTTGTTCATCCTCTACGTTGTGCTAATAGTGTTACATCATCATTTTAGAGGCTTACTATGAAACCACATCCACATTTCTCAGTTGAAAGCCAATATTGCAAATCCCAGTGAGACATTAACGTCTTTTGAACCTCAAAATGCTCACAGTAAAATATTTAGCAATTAAATACGTAGTCATAGTAACACATTAACAGTTTACACTGGCAGGACAAATAGGACCATCTGACACAGGCAACAATTAATATCTTTTTATTCATACAACTACAATGTCTTTAAATGTCTTTGTCAAAGCCTCCCAGGAGCCAGTTTCAGATGATCTGCCATATTTCAGATGGATGTCTGTAAATTAAACAAGAATTAGAAAAACATATTCACTCTTGAACCAGTCTGTTCACCGGTGACCAAAGTCGTTTTTTAAAAGTCTTTTCAACGGAAAGATCACATATTACACATTATAATACTTTATATTGTTTGTAAGTTGCTCTATGCCAAAAAACAATGTCTTCTTGTTTGTACATCAATTTATTTTACTCACTACTCCCCATTTAAACTGTGTACATTTAAACTGTGTACAGCCCCATTTAAACTGTGTACCTCCCCATTTAAACTGTGTACCTCCCCATTTAAACTGTGTACAGCCCCATTTAAACTGTGTACCTCCCCATTTAGACTGTGTACATTTAAACTGTGTACAGCCCCATTTAAACTGTGTACCTCCCCATTTAAACTGTGTACAGCCCCATTTAGACTGTGTACCTCCCCATTTAAACTGTGTACAGCCCCATTTAAACTGTGTACCTCCCCATTTAAACCGTGTACAGCCCCATTTAAACTGTGTACCTCCCCACTAGCTCTCTGTAATGTATTTTAGATGTAAAATGGCCTAAAACTCACTTTATATCAATGAACTACAGCGACAGCCCATAAAGACATTGTCGCCAACATTAACTTACACACGTATTAATGTTTACTGTTGGTCCAGGTAGCAGTAAGCTACAAGCTAACATGCTAATGCTACAAGCTAACATGCTAGTGTATTTTGACGTCTGGAGGGATACTGAACTACTTGATTCTGCTAGGATAGACTAAGTATATTGTTTTTTACTTTCTTAAAATTGATCTTAAACTGTACCAAGCCTGCTTAAAAAAGGGTTAGTGACTGATGCTGATTCTGTTGATTCTGCTGTTCTGACATTCTTCTAATCAGGAAGTGTTTGATGCTCTGTTGTTCTGCTGTCCCTTTAATCAGGAACTGCTTTGAGAGGTGTGCTTTAGTTTCAATAGGTCAATTGTCCTCTTAACTGCTAGGGGGAGTGGCTTACACATCTCAAGGATATATATACTCAGACCACACAAACATTTACTCCAGTGTATTTTGACTTCTGGAGGGATACTGAACTACTTGATTATGCTAGGATAGACTAAGTATATTGTTTTTTGCTTTCTTAAAATTGATCTTAAACTGTACCAAGCCTGCTTAAAAAAGGGTTAGTGACTGATGCTGATTCTGTTGATTCTGCTGTTCTGACATTCTTCTAATCAGGAAGTGTTTGATGCGCTGTTGTTCTGCTGTCCCTTTAATCAGGAACTGCTTTGAGAGGTGTGCTTTAGTTTCAATAGGTCAATTGTCCTCTTAACTGCTAGGGGGAGTGGCTTACACTCCTGGCAGACAATGAGCAATCAGTAGGTAGGTCCTTAACCACTGCTGCTGGCTGGAAGCGTCTGGCAAACGAAGGCTAGGGCGAACAAAGGCAACAGGGCGACTTTTTCAAGCCAGACTTGAAAGGCTAGGGCGAACAAAGGCAACAGGGCGACTTTTTCAAGCCAGACTTCGTCAAGCAAAGACTTCTCGAGCGTGTACTTGTACGGGTCAGTAATTTGTTTATATTGACTACCATGTGTCTGCATCCTATTTCTGTCTGTTCCTCTGTCCGGTGGTCACGTAGACGGGGGGTCACTCCCAGGTGCCGTGACCCCACTAATCTCATCTATCCCACTCTCTCAGCCCATGGTGAGCAAGTGGTGTCAGGTGGGCTTTGGAACTGCCAGTCGGCAGTGCCGAAAGCTGAGTTCATCTCAGGCTACGCATCCTTGCTCTCCCTCAACTTTCTTGCTCTAACTGAGACCTGGATCACACCAGAAAACACCACCACACCCGCAGCTCTCTCAGATGTGTACTCCTTCTCTCACACTCCCAGAGCTGCGAGGTGATGCGGTGGCACTGGCCTGCTAATTTCCCCAAAATGGAAATACTCTCGTCTCTGTTCCACAGTTCTCCCCTTCCTCTTTTGAATTTCATGCTGCTACTGTCACTTATCCAGTCAAGCTCACCATTGCTGTTGTGTATCGCCCACCAGGCCCTCTTGGTGAGTTCCTGGAGGAGCTTGACACACTAGTCTCGCACTTCCATGACGATGGCTCCGCACTCATCATGCTCGGCGACTTCAACATCCAGACTGATAAGTTAGAACCTCTGCTTTCCTTCCTCTCCTCCTTTGACCTCTATCGCTCTTCCTCTCCTCCTACCCACAAGGCCGGCAACCAGCTGGATCTTATCTTCACTAGACACTGTTCTACTGCTAACCTCTCTGTCACTCCCCTCCAGCTCTCGGACCACTACTTCATGTCCTACTCCCTCTCCCTCTCCTCTCCCCCCCTACTTCCTCCACCTACCCACATGGTTTCTACCCGTAGTCACCTCCGCTCACTCTCCCCCGCTGATCTTTCCTCTTCCGTTACCTCTCTCCTCCCTGACCCTGAATCCTTCTCTCTCCTATCCCCCGATACTGCTACTGATCTTCTCCTCTCCACCCTTTCCTCCTCTTTGGACAACCTCTGTCCCCTCACCTCCAGGCCTGCACGGCCAACTCCTCCTGCCCCATGGCTGTCGGACTCAGTGCGTACTGATAGACGGAGCCTAAGAGCGGCTGAGCGCAAATGGAGAACAGGCAAACTCCCGGAGGACCTTCTTAACTTCCAATCTCTCCTTTCCACTTTTTCCTCCTCTCTAGCTACTGCTAAAGCGGCTTTTTTCCGCTCTAAAATCCTAACCTCTGCTTCCAATCCTAAAAAACTCTTTGAAACTTTCTCTTCACTCCTCCAACCCCCACCCCCTCCTCCTACTTCCTCCCTTCTCCCTGATGATTTCGCCAACTTCTTTGACAAGAAGGTAAACGATATCAGATCCTCCTTCTCTCAGCCCCCTCTCCCTGTCCACCCTCTCCCTGTCCACCCTCTCCCTCTCTACCCTCTCCAGCTCTTCCCCCTCAGCTCCCCCCTTCCCTCTCCACACCCCATCTTACCCTATTTTGCTCCCCTAACGAGGTCCTCGACCTTGTTACATCTAACCGCCCCACCACGTGCTCCCTTGACCCGATCCCCTCCCCTCTTTTTCAGTCTATTGCCACTGAACTCCTTCCTTTCCTCACCCACCTCATCAACACATCTCTCGTCTCGGGATGCTTTCCCTCGGCTTTCAAGACTGCCAGAGTCACCCCCCTTCTGAAAAAACCATCACTTGACCCCTCTGATGTCAAGAACTTCAGACCGGTTTCTCTTCTACCCTTTCTATCCAAAACATTTGAACGCGCTGTCTCTAAACAACTGTCTTCCTACCTCCACCAGAACAACCTCTTGGACCCCCACCAGTCCGGGTTCAAGGTGGGTCACTCGTCAGAGACGGCCCTCCTTGCAGTGACAGAGTCGCTTCACGCCGCGAGAGCAAACTCTCTCTCCTCTGTCCTGATTCTCCTGGACCTGTCAGCGGCGTTTGACATCCTCCTCTCCACCCTCAAGGGGATGGGCGTCTCAGGCTCTGCACTCTCCCTGCTTGCATCCTACCTGACAGGCCGATCCTACCAGGTGACATGGAGAGGGGCCGTGTCGGAACCACGCATGCTGACTACAGGGGTCCCACAAGGCTCAGTTCTGGGCCCCCTTCTCTTCTCGCTCTACACAACATCTCTGGGTTCTGTTATTCGCTCGCATGACTTCTCTTACCATTGTTATGCCGATGACACCCAGCTGGTCTTGTCATTTCCTCCCGGTGACACCCAAGTGGGGGCACGCATTGCTGCGTGCTTGGCTGACATCTCGAAGTGGATGGCGACACACCACCTGAAGCTCAACCTGGACAAAACCGAGCTACTGTTCCTCCCGGGGAAGGGCTGCCCGCACCGAGACCTGTCCATCACCATTGATGATGCCGAGGTGACGCCAACTCGGACTGTGAGGAATCTGGGTGTGATCCTGGACGACCAACTGTCGTTCTCAGCAAACATTGCATCGGTCACACGCTCCTGCAGATTCCTCCTCTACAACATCAGGAGGATTCGCCCCTTCCTCACTGATGAGACGGCGCAGGTGCTCATCCAGGCTCTGGTCATCTCCCGCCTGGATTACTGCAACTCACTACTTGCCGGAGCCCCGGCGTCGGCCATCAGACCCCTGGAGCTTGTCCAGAAAGCTGCAGCACGTCTGGTGTTCAATCGCCCCAAGTTCTCTCACACAACTTCCCTTCTCCGTTCTCTACACTGGCTCCCTGTAAGAGCTCGCATCCAGTTTAAGACTCTGGTGCTAGCCTACAGGGCAGTGAAAGGAACAGCTCCTTCCTATCTCCAGGCCTTGGTCAAGCCCTACACCCCCGCCCGACCACTTCGCTCTGCGGCCTCGGGGCGATTGGTTGCCCCGTCGCTCAGAGGTCCCTGCGGCCGATCCACCCGGTCACAGCTTTTTTCTGTCCTGGCCCCTCAGTGGTGGAATGAACTCCCCACCGACGTCAGGACAGCAGAGTCGCTGCCCATCTTTAGGCGCAGGCTGAAAACTCACCTCTTCAAGAAGTACTACCCTGAGCCTTCCTCATAGCATTTATTGCATTCGTATTAGTTGTTGCACTTACTGTATTCGTATCAGTTCGCTGCACTTATTGAATTCGTATTTGTTTACTGCACTTATCCTATTCGTAGTAGTTTGTAGCACTTATTATATTCGTATTAGTCTGTTGCAATTATTGTTTTCGTAGTAACTTGCCTCTGCACTATACTTTTGCTCTGGCTTATGCTTTAAGATGCTTGTTTAAGAAAGGAGATGCACTTATGACTTCTGGTGACTAGTAGTTCTCTTGAATACCTATGTTGAATACACTTCCTGTAAGTCGCTTTGGATAAAAGCGTCTGCTAAATGACTGTAATGTAAATGCTAATGCTACAAGCTAACATGCTAACGCTACAAGCTAGCAGCCTCGCCTGCATCGTGAGCAGCTTAAAATTATATTAATGATGCTGATTTCGCTTTGAATAACTGAATCCAGTAGTTCAGTACTGACAGTGTGTGCAGCGTGAAGCCTCGGGTTTACAGCCCGTTCTGTCGTTGTGGCTCCGTGAGTCTCGACCGTTCCTCTCTGGCAGTGCAGTCGAAGTTCCAAACTTAGACTCTAGAGCAGACCTGGGCATTGTACGGCCCGCGGGCCAAATACGGCCCGCGGGATGATTCTGACCGGCCCGCGAAAGATTACATGATAATTAGAAAATAAAACATATTTTCTAATTATCTTATGGGTGGACTAAAACCGCATTGCTTTTATTTTGAAGCCCATTTATTCTCACAGTGCACGCAATCGTGCACGTGAAATGCGTGTGATTGACAACCTGTCTACCTTCCTTGTCACCCCTGAAAAATGCGAAAATGTCGGCTCATGCCAAAAAGAGGAAAGTGGATGCCGAAAGCAGAACTTTCAAACAAATATGGACTACTAATGTTTTCTTTACTGAAGTCAGGGTAAACCTGTGTGTTTGGTTTGTGGGGAGCATGTCGCCGTGTTTAAAGAGTACAATCTGAAACGAGTGCGGACATCAACGGATTTACTAGCAAAGCTATATAACAAGTGAAATGGGACACTTGATCCTTTTCTTTTTTTCTGCACAGTAAAAAAAAAGAACTGAAAAACACTAAAATGTGGAAATATAACAAGTGAAATGAGACACTTGATCATTTTTTTTTTTTTTTTTTTGCACAGTTCTGAAAACATTAAATGTTTAATATAGGCATGTAAAGTCAATAAGGCTACAAAACTGGGACACTTTTCTTTACAGTTACACAGTTCAGTGACATGTCTTGTTTATTTTGGCTACAAAGATGATGTGATGTCTTTAGAAAGCTAAGAAAATCCTTGTTTCAATAGTATATGAAACTCAAAATGCCCTTTGTTATTAATGTGACTGAAAATGAGTCAAATGTTTCACATTTTGTTTATCATTTTGGAAATTCTATTTGAATAAATGATATTTTTGAAAGCTAACCTCACCTTTTAATTGCCAAATAATAACATACACTCTTACCAGCGGTCAAAACAATGCCATTTACTGCTTTTTATATAGAAATAAAATGTATATAATGCATAATTGAGTTCGGCATTTTGGCCCGGCCCTCCAAAATATTTTCAGTTGCTCATTTGGCCCCCTGGGAAAAATAATTGCCCACCCCTGCTCTAGAGTCTGTATAAAAATGACCGGATCACGATGTCCTAGAAGCTTATTTTAGCAGCAAACAGTCGATAAAGTCCGATATTTCCGACTTTTTATGTGAAACATTAAAAGCGTTGAAATCACGTCTACGTGTAGACCACATTTCGACGACCAGTTGAATACTTTACATAAATACTATAATATATATAATATGTAAATATCGTCTCTCTTACAGCCTTAAGTTACATTGTAATTGTGTTTTGTGACACGTTGAAGTTGTAAACGTGTTTTAGCTGGTTGAAAAGACGGCTAAAAGATGTCTATATACGTTTAGACCCGATTTCAACCAGATTTAGACTCTAAATCCCGTCTAGTGCTCACTGGGTATGCTGAACAGCTCCATGTGCTACACTTAGAGTCAGTCTGAACGGATGAGCCTTCAGTCAGCCTGCAGGACACAATTGCAGACTTATTTCTCTGGTTTCTGGCTTTGAGAGAGAGTAACTCATGTTCACGAATATTGATGGAACTTTTCTAGGCCATGGAAATAACATATTGGAATTCTTAGTTTGGGTGGTGTTCCCCTTTAAGGCTTGCATTGCATCAAAGTTAAAAGGAAAGTTCTGGTGTTTTGAAGTAGAGTTGTCTGAGGTACGAATCCATAGTCAGTGTATTACTGCAGTACATGATTTAGAAACCCACTTCCACAGCAGTGTGGTCCTCCCGTCCGTTTCTCCAAACTAGAGGAATGCCGCCTGCTACCGTCTGCAGTTTAACAGCGACTGGATGAACATCATACAACCCCACTTTTAAACACCGGGGAAGGTTTAACAAACTCTGAGTTGACTAACCCTGAGAAGGGATCGGTTCCACAACAGCTGGAAATAAAAGGCAGAGCCCCCTTTAATCCAGTGGACGTAACATTAATGCATGTTAGCTATTTATGGACTGTGCACATTTATCTGTAAACAAGAGCCTGGGTCAGGGAGGGGACAAGTGTCAAGAAGTAAACACAATTATCTTTTATTCAGTGTTTTCTATTAACTCATCATTTACCAGACTATGATAAAGGAGTGGAATCTGACTGTGTATATCGCTGAAACCTACATTACATTTTAGATTTCAGTTTTAATCTGAAGAGGAAAAAAACACAAGGGCCAACTGAAGATGAAAAATATAGTTAAGGATTTTAGAAATATATAGATCAATGGAAATAGGGTACATGATTGTAAGCTCACAATCTGATTTAGTAATGTCTTTGATGAATTAAAGAGTCAATTCCGTGGATTTAAATGTTGGACATCCATTTTGATCCTGACTCAACAGCATTCAGTGGCTTTATTTCAGCTACTGAAAGTCAGGGCTTGTTCAAGAAAACCTGCGAGCAGGTGAGGTTCACAGAGTCAGTTACCACGTAAACAGACCCAGAGTTCAAGCAACCTCTCTTTCTGGAACTGAAAACCCAGATTATCTATCTCATCTCAGGGTTACTGATGAGTTTTCACCTGACCTGCTCTCTGAAACAGGGCCCTGACCTCTCCCTTTAAGGCTCCATCATATCACCTGGTTCACAGGATGTGCAGACGTGCATAGAGGCAGGAAGGTCACTTTAATTGGGTTGCTATGATGGAATTCTGACTTGCCGGACTGGTTTGCTTACTCTTCCTATCACATAATGCATTCCGAGAAAAACACACAAGTCAAACCAGCATTCCTCTACTGGCAACAACGACTGCATGAAACAGACTTCAGCAGTCATCAGGAGTTTGATACTTTTTCTTGAATTAGTTAATGGTTAATCATATGAAGATGGCTATTTTTTTTAAGGCATTTATTTCAAAATGCGTCATTACAGCATTAACTTCAATATCCACAACAAACCCGTGACATCTAACATGGCTGTCTATTGTCTAGTATAAACAGAATCGTGACCAATATCACATGTTTGTTATCTTAACAGAAGTGTCCAGGATGTGTTAAGATGAATCATATTAGTGTTCCTTCAGGTGAAGCTTTATCTTCTAAGGTAGAGCAGATAAGGTGCCTCTTTTTCACACTCACACAACGATGGAGCTTCCATGCAAGGCGCAGACATGCTTACTCCATCCTAAACACCACATCTGACACGTAATAGCCATACCAACAGTACCCTTACTCATTTTGAATTTGTAGAATGAATATGTCTCAATCTAATGTTTTTCTTCCAGGCATCCATCCATTCTTTTTAAGTTTTTAAGTGAATATGAAAGTCAATTGGCAGACTTTTGAAATCTGGGGAGCAATTCATCACAGTGAACATCAAGTCTGAATCATTTCACTCTATTCAAATCAATCAGTGCTTAAACTGCACTTCCACATCAGGATAACGTAACCTAATGCAAACTGGATCTCACAGTGAACGCACAACTCAAGCACCTTTCTGACAGTTGATTTTCATACTATACAGAGATTGCAGGTAACAATGTAAAATAGCAACAATACGTCCAAAAATTAAGAAACTGAATGATATGCATTTAAAATAACTCTGTTATAATGTCAAGTAAACATGATTTTAAATATTTCTACTCTGGATATTTGATTGGATTTTTTACAACCTTGTCAATTTCAAACCGCGGTATAGATGAGAATAAAGCAGTCATGAGTTAAAATATAAATATTAAGAAAGTAAGCCGTAAAATATTGCAAATTGTTGGCTTCTGGGAACAGAATCCTATTTCATTTGATGTGGCTTTCCCTGAGAAACAGCTCAGCACCAGTGTTTGCTCCATGCTGTAGTATTTGTCATGTTCTTCATGTGAAAATAATGAACTTACAAAAAGCCTTTGTTGACGGAGAAACTCCACTGACTGAGGAAGGCCACAGGTTGAGGTTGAAAGATTTGGAAACAACAATGATCATGAATTAACCTTCAACATCAGCTTTGACCTTAATTCTATCTCATCGATTTGATTCTCCAGCACATAGACACACCGCTCTCTTTAGCCACATGCTAACTGCCCAGCACCAAAAGCAAAGAGTGACAAAGTGGCTAGCAGAAAAAAATAGTCAGCCATACAGATATTTTTCTGGCTATATATGGGACTAAGTATTGGACACAAACACCACTCCAATGGAATGCTAATGTGGTGTAAGTGTTCTTTAATGCTACATTCTGTTTAATTGGCAACATCAGAAAAAAAAAATAGGATCTATGATCTGATTTGGTCCCTGTAAGTCAGTGTCCCCTGCAGTGTGAACGTATCCCTGATCGTCCATCAGTCTGCTGGCTCACAATGTTGACTGTTTTACAAACTGAAGGCCAGTAGAGGCCGCTCTCATTCCTCTATGATCAATGTCAGAAGATTAATAAACTGATGATTTCTTGATGTTCAAATAATACATACAGCAAAATTGTAGAAAAATGTCTTATATATCTTACATATTTTTTTAAAATATATAGTTGGGGAGTGGAGCAGCGCCAAAGGAAGGGAACATCCATACATCGCCTTTTATTGCACCAGAAAATCTATTCTGCAGCAGCGCGTCAAAACAACAGTCTTTTCTGAACTTTCAGGCCTGTGTGTGTGTGTGTGTGTGTGTGTGTGTGTGTGTGTGTGTGTGTGTGTGTATAAAGGGTTGTCAGGACACCACTGAGGCTGTGCTGGGCTCCAGGCCCGGGTTGTCGGCACACAATGGCAGCCTGTTGTCCCTGGACTTGCTCTGGTTCCAGCGCTGCATTTTCCTGCGGTACTTCTCTGAATCCACTTCATCCCTCCAAGGTGATTCCAGAACAGCAGAGGGTCGTAATGTGTTGTACACAGCTCGAAACAACAGCCTGCAGAGGAGAACACGCAGGAAAGTGTGAGTATCGGTCAGTCCTCCAGGACCTCAGGCAGGTAACTCATTTAACACCAGAGAAACCACTTTATTCTTTGACTCGACTAACAGTGGCATCCCTGTAGAGCAATGTGCTTTTTAGGCTCGCTCCCTGAGGAATGAAAGAACTAACTGCCAACAAATGCAATGAACATCTTGTTTGTTCAAATCACATTTTTCTACTGCTGTTAACTATTGGTATCTGCTTTAACTTAAGTTGTGATGTTCTATTTCCCAAAAAATGGCACTAAATTAATCATAATTATAATATGGTGATGGACCACATGTCAACATGTTATGCCTGTCCACCTTGGTTTGTTTCCATCCTGCCACAGATTTGTCAAAGACTGCATATGAGCTGCACATCTGCTGCTGTACAATGACTACAGGTATTTAACGGACTGAGAATAAAGGACATTTTATTAGCAGATGTCAATTAAATTATTGGTAAGAATCAGTCATCAATCTAACCCTGTACACACTCCACCTTTAAGGCGCTAGAACTTTTACTAAATTGAGCATTTAAATCTGAACTAGATTTAAAATGAATGAGTGAAAGAGGCACAAGTCAACAGGCCCTATTGTGCTTTTCCATGCTCTCCTTCAGTGTGTTATATATATTTTTTTTTTTACATGTAAAAGGTCCGTAGAGTGTAAAACCTGAAGTCCACGCCTAAAAGGAGTTACCCTCCCCCTCAGAAACACTGCTCCTGAGCTGCCTGAAACGGCTCCATTGAATTATCTCCACTTCTGTGACTTTATGAGGTCATAATGTTACGGAAGTGACGTAAAACTGCTTCCGGCTAGTTTGGCCCTCACACGACAAAAGAGAGAGACGGAGCTGGGGCTCTGAGGAAGAGTTTCTTTTTTTGCAGCCATCATGTGGAGAAGACGCTGCCCTCTGCTCTACAAGGGGAAATGTCTTTTGTTTGGACTTCCGATGAAATGAAGAAAAAGTGGCTACGTTACATTTTTAACACTTTGCCAGAGCAGTACAACGAAACCTTAATGTTGTGTTCACTGCATTTCGCCGAGGACAGCTTCAACAGTGTTTTGAACCGCTCTGGAAGACGGGGGTTGAATTCTGTTTGTAACGGGCGGGACATTTTCGATGCATGCGAAACGTTGACCGATCACAACAGAGCGGGCTAGCTGACCAATCAGAGCAGACTTTGCTTTCTGGAGGGAGGAGCAAGCGCTACAACGGAGCGTTTCAGAGAGAGGGTAAGAAGAGGTGCTGCAGGACAGCCAGGATGAGAAAAACAAGGAGGATTATGAGCATTAACACATGTAAACATGTTGTTACTGTAACTGGAGATAAAAAATATGCACCTGATAAAGAGTATAATAAGGCCTGTTTAAAGCACTTTCCAAACTGAAACCAGGAAAATGCATTTGAGTGAAGAGTCGATCTGAGCATGCAGCAGTGGAAGTGACTTCATCCATTGACAACATGGAGGTTGCTTTTGCATAATGCAATCTGATTGTATCGCTGCTTCTTTCATATGATTTATATCATTCATTTGATGGATTGTGTATTTGTATGCCCTTACAGCAGCCTGGTGCTCCTAGCATCGTCCTGCATTTCCTGTGCTAGCGGCTGGCTCTGACTGTATGACTTAACCAGCTGATGAAGACCACTCACATGCAGAATGAACAAGTGGCCAGCACACATTGACCTTTATCATACTGACAGCTGCAATAGATATACTAGCAGTGTACTCCCAATATTAGAACAAGAAAGCAGCTGAGCACAGATTTTTGAATGGAAGCCTTTATGACTTGTGACATTTTCAGTCTTGAAGTGCAAACTTCAAAGTAGTCTGTTTGAGGGTGTAGTGTGTGTGTGTGTGTGTGTGTGTGTGTGTGTGTGTGTGTGTGTGTGTGTGTGTGTGTGTGTGTGTGTGTGTGTGTGTGTGTGTGTGTGTGTGTGTGTGTGTGTGTGTGGGTACCTAGGTAACAGAGCCGTCACAGTAGTGATAGCACATATGATGTAGAAAAGAGGCTGGGACATCGCCAGGGTTTCCACCCCCAAAGGGTTGGTGGGGGGACTACAGGTCACACAGAAAGAGCTGAAGAGCAGCACGAAGCCGAAGTAGCAACCACCACTGAGCACCAACACCAGCACATGAATCCACGTCTGCAAAACAACACAGAGCTTTAATGACTCCACAACACAACTAGAGACGCACAGACCTGATGTCACTTCTTGTCTGGACTGTGATCATAAACAACAGAGATCTAATCCAGTTTGATTTCTCTAAGAGAACCCCTCCTCCTGTACAGCAATGTGTCTTACCAGAGTGTGGCTTTCGATGACTTGGTGCAGAAGGATGATGAGAAGAGCCGAGGCGTTGATGGGAGAGCCGAAGGACAGCTCGCTAACGCTGGATCCTGCGAGAGCCTGTGACAAACATCACATCAGAGGATGGGACCAGGACGGCATGAGCAATGTTTACACCTATGTGAGCGGCTGTGGCGTAGTGGCGAGCAAGGTAGTTCTCCAATCAGAGGGTCGGTGGTTCGATACCCGGCTTCGGCAGTCGATGTGTCCTTGGGCAAGACACTTAACGCTTGCCATCAGTGTGGACTGGATGATGAATGTTAGTTAGAGTCTGATGGTGGCACCTTGCATGGTAGCCTGTCATCAGTGTGTGAATGGGTGAATGATATGTAATATACTACTGATTGTAAGTCGCTTTGGATAAAAAATGACTGTAATGTAATGTAATGTGATAGGACATGTGATGTCAGTTAGAAGGTCACTAAGACAAAAACCATTCCACCAGTGTGGAGGATGAGTAAACAGCAAAGGAATGAATACAGTGATTTGACTCAGTGTACTTACAAAGTAGGGCACGAAGAAGCAGATGAGGCTTTGGTAAAACGCATCCAGGACTGTGATCCAGAACATGTAGGGAACGTAGACCTGCAGAGACCCAGGATTCACTTAGTCCTTCTAAACACAGGTCCATGTTGTATGTCTTGTCCACACATGAACATACCACAAAAAGTACTGAGCTGTCTAATGCTCCACTGGAATTACTGTGGAATGATTGATGCATTTGACTTTTTTTGCAACCATCCAAAATTCAGACAGTGTATCTTGAGGATCTTCTAGAAAGTGTTTATCTAGTCTATTCAGTAGACTTTGACATGAGCTTGTTGTAATTGTTTTTTTTGCCAATATGCTATCCTTGGCTCTTTTGACATGCTAGCCTTCTGCCTGATGAAGACCTGGTGGAGTCCCAGTATTTTAGTCTGTTTTAGTATAATCTATTGCGACAATCTACTGCAAACTTAAGCGATATAGCAATCCAACAATTCATTGTCATCTGCCTTTGATATAATGATAGGACTTATTGTTTTGATGGTTATCCTAATTATTACACATGCGATAATTTCGTGTCCTTTATTAAACTGGTTGTTTCTGAGAGGCCAATAACCTAGTGAGACCTGATGATACCATTAGTATTGATATCATCCTGGTTCTCAGAGTAGAGCTTTGGCTCCCTGTGGTCCCATTTCAAAAGCTTCTCCATTCTTTAGGAAAACTGACATATTGTAGGAAATGTTTGACATGATAAAATAAATGAATAAACAATAATGGGTAATACTGAACAATAGCCGCTGTGATTGCAGGTTTGGGTGTGCCGTTTTGTGAGCATGAGGATACCTTGGAGGTCTGCACCGCCCTATAGAGCTCAGGCAGCTCCATCAGAGTGTGTGCAGGCGTGTCTCTGTCCAGGACCCCATAGACGAGAGGAGGAACGGAGGTGAAGATCAGGTTGAAGAGGATGAGCACCCAGGCGTTGGTCATGACGCTCCCAGAGAAACCACAGAAGAACTGATACCAGAACAGCAGATTGACATACATCTGCAGCACAGACAGACAGCAGTGAGGATCCTCTCAGCATGTACACTGGTTGTTTCATTGGTTAAATCAGTTACAAAGCTTTGCTTGAAGTGAATCTTTTTTTGGACATGATCTTAAAAAGAATGTAAATCATCAGTTGCTGATTGCAGTTAACATGGTATAGTTAGGGATACACATATGTATGAATATATTGTTATTGTTACTTGGCCTTGTCTATTCCATAGTAAGCATTTTTGAGAATAATATTGTCCGAACCAGATACTTAAATCAAGCTGTTTATACGCACAGAAACTGAGTAGAGCCAGTGAAGAACTCTTACCACATTCTTGTAGATGAAATATAGGATCATATTTGCAAGACGAGAGTAACACAAGTGACCATGGACAAGCAGCAGCTTCCTGAGGTGTTTAAACCTTGAGATAGCAAAGTCACTGGACATCACAGCCTGGGGAAGGATACACAGTGACATGAATACCACGCACTGCTTCACATACAATCGTTGATAGTAATTAAAAAGATAAAAGAAAAAAAAAAAGGTGTCCCTCTCTGTTAGTTCCTACTGGAAATTGAAACCATATTCATACTGGCTACTAGAATATCACATAGATGCTAACATGACAAACTGTCTTCTTTCCAACTTTCAGTTACATCATATGAGCTTATGTATGTGTACAGACTGTAAAGCCCTCTGAGGCAAATTTGTTAAAAGTTAAAAACTTTACTGTCCAAAATGAGAGTTAAAACAGTGAGAGAGCTCAATCCAATGGAATCAAATAGAGTTCAGTCCAGGCTTATTACCAAACAATAGCTAAATAAACCTTCATCTATAAAGAGGGACGTGGTTTTGGTCGGTGTTCTGTCAGGATGGAGGAGTGGTCATTACCTGCATGCCCTCCTGACCAGATATCCCAACGCCCACATCAGCCACCTGAATCATGCTCACATCGTTGGCTCCATCACCTGAATGGACAAAAACAACTCCATGTTGAAGTATGTACAACGCATTTCATTGGGTTTGTCCAACAGTTTATGAGCAGGTCGTTAAATAACTGCTTCCTTTATGCACTCTAATTCAGGCTTACACCCGAGGTTACAAATAAAATATAAAAATCTTCCCTTAAAAGTAATGAACTTCGATCAGCTGGTTCGTAGATACGCCGTCCTCCAAAACAACATCTTTAAATAAAGTTAAGGAGCCTCAGAACATACCAAACCCAGTCCTCAGAGGAGCCATCCATGTCAGCTAGAGAGAGGAGCATTCTAAGATCGATGGATATTCAAAGCCAACTGTCAATAATTGATGTTCTGCTGCAGTCCAAGTTACAGGACAATTTACACTCTAGACTCCATGCTTAGAGAGATGAACTAAAATGAGTTATTACAGAAAATAAGTGGGAACAAGGTTGTTTAAAAGCACAAACACAGACTATCAACACAACGCTGAAACTAAAACAGTATAAATGGCTATTCAGAACTCTGTGAGCTGATCTCACATATGGCTTCTATAGAGATATCTTGGGGCCAAGCTCTTCACTCTTTACATATCACTCCTTATAACTTCCCAACCGGCCTGCCAAGACTCATTAATATATGACTGCTTCAGGCCAGGAGAGGGACTGGTTAAGGTGGAAAAGTATGCCTATGCCTCCAATGGGCTTATCGTAAAAGATGTCTCGCCTTGCTTTGAGGAAATTAACCTATGCTGCCGGAGGGAAATCAAATAAATTCAGGGAAGTATGCATTTTTATGCAATTCCTGAAAAGAGATGGCTTTGAAATGAATAGGATTGAAAATATAAATAAATGAACTGACAAGCACCTATAAAACATTACTATACCTCTTATTCATGTTTATTATTTCTTTCATTTGATTCTTTCCCCTAAATATGTCATGTTGAGGGTGGGGGTAGGGGGTGTTTACAAATGTCAATATATGTATGACTGTACCTTCAGTCGATGTTAAAGAACAAGTAAATTCATATTTGAAAAAAAGATACACTTCTAATTCTTTGAATGAATTATTCCATAACAAGGAACACATGTAAGACCTCCCAGGCCAGCTCCTTACCCACAGCCAAGGTCATAACACCGAGCTGGTCCCGGATCAGCCGGACCACCTGGCTCTTCTGCAGCGGAGTGGACCTGCAGCAGATGACCGCCTTGCATTTCCGGCTAAGCTCCAGGAAGTCGCTCCTCTGCTCCTCCTGCAGGGCCCAGTCCAGCGTCCGTCCATCCAGGACCAGGATGAAGCCTTCCACGCTGCCTGAGGAGGGTTCTCCACGGCTCCCTGCTGCAGGCCCTTCAGTCAAACCCTCTTCACCTCGCTGCACTTCTAGTTTGAGCTCCTCCAGTAAAGCTGCACATGCATCCTGATGTGTAAAAGAAGTCCATAATTACTGTTGCGTACATTTACCTCACAAAGATAGGGATAGCTGTGGTAAATATTTTTGGAAAAGGATTTCTTATGGACTCTAACGTAGATTGTGATGAATTAGGCTTCTAGAGGATGAGTTCTCATGTTGACCCCTGACCTCTCTTCTAGCTTCACGCCTTAGATTCAGATTTCCCCATGACTAACAATTTGGTCTTAGAGCTTTTCTTTATGTGGACATTTAGTCCTATAGAGCACCATTATGTCTCACTCATAAGTTATTTCATGTTTTAATAGTATTCTTATGTCTATTAGAATATGAAATGTTTCACAAAACATCTGTTTTATGATTTCAATATTTTGATGCATTTGTAGTTTTTACAAGAAAGATCAACACTCAATTTTTAAGTCTACTGCTGCTTTAAGAATAATTTTGGACTAGAGATTTGAATGGAAAGACATGCTGACATTCATTATTATTATTATTATTATTATTATTATTATTATAACAATATACCCAACCACCAGCAGGGAAAACTAGTTTGCACATGCTTTAAACTTACACTACCATGCATCCTGACTTTTTCATGGACAAAATAGTTCCAAATAGGCTGAACACACACTACTGTCAGGATGGTCCAAAGGTTTGAGATTCTCAGCTGCTCTGCAGATGTCCATTTTGTCCAAAGCAATTGCTTTAACATAACCATCAAAAGTTTAAACGTTTAAATAATGTTTAATGTTTCAATAGTGTAATGTTTACAGTATTCATACAATGAAGTAAAATAAATTAAACGTGTGCAGTAGTAGTAGCAGCAGTGTTCCAGGCAGAACAGGAGGGCCCGCATCCATACACTGACCTTAGCCCGTGATGGTCCGGGCATAGAATCCTACTGCTGTAAACCGACCATGTCAGAGACATCAAGTGTGTTTAGTACTAGCAGAATGGGGACAGGAGACTACACTAAATGAACTCTAGCCGCTGACCTTGCTTCCACAGATGGCTGTCAGCAGTTGGTCGTTGGGACATAGTAGTTTGCAGGAGTAGGCGATGTTGATGGCCGTCTCTTTCTTGTCTCCAGTGAGGATCCAGACTTTGATCCCAGCCCTCTGAAGAGCTTCGATGGTTTCTGGGACCTCCTCCTGCAGTCTGTCCACGATCCCCGTGGTGCCTGTACACACAGATGGAGAGACAAAGAACTTTAAGTACTGCTGCTCCGAGCTCTGATACGCAGGTGGTCAAGTGTGAGGCGGCTCTCCTACCCAGCAGGGTGAGGTTGGTCTCCAGTCTCTGAGCTGACTCCAGCAGCAGCTCATCTCTGTTCTCTATGCTGCTCTCTGCCAGCAGGTGTCCCTTCATCCAAACCTCATACTCCTCCTCTTCCAGAACCTGCTCCAGACAAAGAACACGCAGCAAAAACAGACTGTAATTGATCTTTTCACTGGATGTTGTCATCATTCCAGCAACATTCATGATGACAACATACAATTTTCAAATGTTTCAAAATAAAAGCCACTCTGGCATATCTCTGTAGACAGAATCCATTCTTTTGAGCAAAAATCAACTGAATGGAACTGGCAGCTACAACATTGTACAGCACATTTCACAACACAAACCATAATTCTGCTTAAGGTTCACTATGCGTGTCCTCCTGCTGTGACAACAGGCCCAGCGATATGGGGCTAGACCTATCTTAGCAAAGTCTCCAACTTGGAATTCTGGATTCTGTTATGAATGCATTTTAGAGCTTTTCGGACCTTATGAGTCCCAATGGAATTCTATGGGAAAAAGTATTTTGGCCAAGATTTCCTCAAAGCCCAGCGCTCTTCCTGGGGTTTGAAGCCAACAATAACACCACGCTGCTGGACGCCCAGTCCTTATTGCAGGGCCAGAAGAACCAGAACCAGGATTGCATGGCAGACTTTCAGAACCAGCTGCAGTAAAATGAGAGGTTTTCTAAATGGAAGCTGGCGCTCGGAAACACTGCCATTTTTGTCCAAAATCAACATAAAATCAAAGCTCATTATCAGAACGTTAAGATAATAAAAATAACCTTAACCTTCAACTTGATTCATGACTTCATTACATTACTAGAACATTAATCTGAAGCAAATTACAGAATGCATTTCAATTAGCATGTAAACATGTAACACAGAACTTTAAATGCAACCTTCATATGAGTGTAGAGATACGAGATGTCCGGACGTTAATCATAAACAAATGAACATAAACTCTCGCCAACAGAAATAACTCTTGTGGGATTTTTGTAGCCATAACCGAGTTCGGGAGGAGAGTTTGGTTCTCCTGCTTAAAAGATGCATACAGTCGGTAGAGATGAAACCATCAGCACAATGGACACAAACTCACAGACGCCTCTTCTTACTGGACAAGATGTTTAAAAGTGGATATGTTCCAGAGGTTAAGGGGTATTTGAGTTGAAGTATTTTTGTTTTTGAATTTAGTCATCTTGGTCAATTTTGTCTTTCTATGCAATCTCTGAGTGAGCTATTGTTGCACATTTTTTGTTCGACTTTGAAAAAAACTAACTTAACTGAGTTAATGTGTGAATGTTTGTGTGTTTAATGATTGTTTGTGAAACTGGCACAAAAGGAAACAAATCAAACGTTGTTGCACATGAAAGCGGTACGATGGAGGGAACCGCCGGTGGACGGCCTGCTCTACGTCTGAGCCACAGCTCCATAACACGTTTCACCTTCCTGAAGCGTTACCTTTTTAGCGATGCAGAGTGTGCGGAGGCCTTCTCTGGCATAGCTGTCTAAATGATTTTGTGTTTTTTCTCTGATGTGACTGTAGATCTCCTGAGACTGCTCTGTACCTGAATATAACAGAATAACAGTGATACAGACAAACACTGTTGTTAATATGATTCTTATTTTTGTATTTTCACATTCCTTCTGTTAATTACCTTTAGGTGTCTCAGTCAGGTCCATGATGACAGAGTCAGCTCCCTTGGTATAAACCACCACCTGTCCTGTGAGCGGGTGGCGGACCACCACCGACATCTTTTTCCTGTTGGAGTCAAAGGGAATGATGTGGAGTAGCTGGACAGCCAGGGATCCGATTCCTGGAAGATCCACCAGCAGGCTCTCTGCAGAACGTCCCCTCAGGGTGCAGCGGTACGCGTGGGCTGCATGGACCAGAGCCGCCTCGTCCGGACTCTCCGCCTCATACAGCAGCTCATTATCGGCGTCACTCTCACAATCCACTTCTCTGGTCAGTTCCTCGGCATCCTGCCTGCCCCCCTCAGGGTTTGTCCTTGCACCCTGGATATCATCTTCTATCTCTCTGTCCTCTGTCTGTCCAGCGCCTCCTCCTTCCACTCTGGAGGACAAGTCCACTCTACGCCTCGGGTTGGAGGTTTCCTGGTTGCTCTCTTGGCCTGGTTCGGACCCGTCTGTGGTGCTGTTGGTGGGTGTGGAGAAGGTGAAGGAGTCGGTCTTACCCCGGGCAAACAGCCTGCTGGTGAAGCTGCGAGGGCTGCCTTTGATCTTGGGAGGGGACAGGCTGGAGAGCGCTGAGAGAGGAGAGAAGCTGAGGCGCTGGAACATCAGCTTGATCTCCTCCAGGGACTTGAGAGGTGTTTGTGTCTCAGGCACCTGCAGGGAAGAGATACACAAAGAGAACATGGAATATGCTTTTGCAAGGGAACGTCTGAGCTGAACTGCTCAGTTAGTATTTAGTTCAAATGATTTTTGAATACACGTTGACTAGGGGTGTACCAGTTTTGGATTTGTACTGAACCATCGCAGAACGGGCTTCACGGTTCGGTCTACGCAGCCGCACACAGTATACACAATATGTGGATTTGTGTATGTAATATGTAACCAAAGTTCACAAGCGCAAGTTCCATATTAAAACACATATAAATATATAGTCTTTGAGGTAACATTCTTCTCAGATGTGTTCTACTCACCACGTGTCGAGGCTGGCCGGGCGAGGACACCACCACGCTGTTACAGATGGCCAGAGCGAGGAAGAAGTCCGTGATGTAGGTGAGCTCCAGGCTGGACGGAGACCCTGAGGAACCATCACTCAGAGCCAGCACAGGAGAGCAGAACCAGTTCAACTTCCGTACCAGCTCAGGGTCTGGAACCACCTCCTTGGTCTTAACAGACGGACAGAGAAGCAGCAGGCGCTTATCCATCATGAAGGACAGCAGAGCTCACCAATGTGTTTATGCACTTTGATCAGGGTTATGGGAGACATTACTTTTCTGATCTACTGCATGTATCTTACATTAACAAGTTACCATAGTGCATGTAAAAAAAAATGGTGAAATTGCATAATCTGATTTGGGAGGAATGTGAGGAGCAGCAATTTAAACACTGGTGAATTTTCTGGGCAGAGAAATAATAACAAGTAAATATATCTAAATAAATAAATACATACATGAATTCGCTGGACCACAGTGTGGAAATCTGCTGAGTTGCAACAGATTCTCAACTGTGGATGTAAACCAAATAATGTGTTTATGGTGTTTGATGGAGGAGAGAGAGAGAGAGAGAGTGAGAGTGAGAGTGTGTGTGTGTGTGTGTGTGTGTGTGTGTGTGTGTGTGTGTGTGTGTGTGTGTGTGTGTGTGCGTGCGTGCGTGCGTGCGTGCGTCTCTAACCACGCGGCTGCAGAAGGCACTAGTCCTGGGCTGGATGTGATTGGACAGTTGGTCCTCCTCCTCCTCCTCCTCAGCAGTGAGAGTGTGCAGAGACACAGAGCTGTGTTTGCAGCTGAGAGAGCGACAGCTCAGAGATTTACTGCTGCAGCCCGACCTCAGAGTTACAGAGCGACCAGCTGCCTCCATCTTCTCGGCCTCATACACCTCCAGCCTCCGAGCTGACACACAGCAACACAAACGGAGAACATTTACATCACTTACAGGGCAGAACTATGGACCTTTAGAATTATACTCTTATATTCCAACTTCAGGTCAGATTAAAATGATATTAAATCGTACTGTAATTACACACTGCGAGTACCAGAATAACACAATTTGATCTTGGTATACTTGATAATTGGCCTAAAAAGAAAAAAGAATAATTGAGTAATGAAAATTTGAGTGGAAATTTGAGAAATCAAAGCTCTCCACATCTTCTGCCTCAATAACTGTAAACTTAACGATGATGTATGAAATTATTAATTATCATGACCATTTATATATTTGTACAGTTAGTACTGTTGTACTGCATATATCTTTGATATCTTTGATATCCTATTTTTACTTTTATTTTTCATTTCTAGCAGTGTAATGTATATATATATATATATATATCACTCTGAGTATTACAAACTGTAGTGTACACATACGACATCCTCTGTCCTTCCCTCACATCGGCTAAGAACAAACTCCCCTAAAAAAGGATGAAACCTATGGGAGAGACAGAGGAGGGATCCTTCTCCCAGGATGGACAGAATGCAACAGATGTCATGTGTACAGAATGAACAACATAGTAGAATTTCAACACACTCAATGCCTATAATATTTGCTCTATAAGAGCGCTTATTTTCTCCGTAACATGCAGGGCAATAACGCTAGCAAGGTGGTCCTACAATGGCACGCTGTCCCCATCATCCGTGCTAACCTCAGAGCAGGCCATGTGGGACTATTCCGCTTCTCGCTGAGTACTGTTTCCCTCAGCTCCAGACACTTTCCCCAATAGAAGTCATGTAATTAACTGTGGTTTAGTCGGGCAAAAATAAGAATGAAATGGCTCTTGAGACTTGAGGAAGGCTGAGATGATCCTCTCGCTCAGAGTGCATCACCTGACCCCCCAACTGTCCACCTAACATTGATTAAAGTTCCGCCTTTAATGTTTGGTCCAGCATTACATTATATGTCACGGTACCCATGACAATCTAAATCTCAGGGGGTCTAAAGGGGACAAAACTTTCTAAGGACCCCCTCATTTGTACTCTTAAATACCATTGCAACTATTTGTATTCTAATGATTTTCCACCTAAATACTTTAGACCTCTATTTGAACCAGGTTAATGCCACTTCTTTAGCCCTTATATTCCCAGTGCTTTGTAATCAGATGTTGCTCAGCCTGGCTTGCTTCATGGCTTCGTTCGAAAGCACAAGTCATTGCACAATTTAGTCTCTTGTCGCTGTTACAAAATCACTGTATTTTCTCAGTTTAGCTAGTTTGGGTTCACATACTTCTCCATGCCAAGCCGAGCAGCAGCACGAACAGACTACTGGCCCCTGAGTGAACAACCGATCAATCAATAAAGCTGATATTCATTTATATACATTCATGATATTCATTCATGTTTCACAAGCATATCAGAGTTTCTATTGGTCTAAAGCTAATTAGGTGGGAGTAATGGATAAATTAGCGCAAACAGTCCCTGTCAATTTTTATCATTTCAAGCATTTCTATACAATAATGTAAAATAAGAAATGTGCTTATTGCTGCTACATGCATGAATGCCAGTCTCTGTGTTAGAACAGGGTTTTCACATACTCTCATTTTTATTAACATATGCCGTGGAATGCTACACTGCAGAACCCAGCTACTTTAGAAGAGAGCAGCTTTGCAACAATAGTAGTCTTCGGTGGACAAAACACGCAGTACTGTAATCTATCTAAATCTATTAAAACATGCCTGGAACGGCCAACATTTCTAAACTCTAATGATAAAAGCCCAATGTGTTTTCTGACCTCCCACCATATTGCCTGTCAGTTACGAACACACCAAATTCACTTTTGCTTTTTTTTATTAAAACAACTGTCATAGTTCTTGCTGGATCTCTGCTCCGATCCCTCACTACTGTAAAATACGTCTCCAACACAGGGGGGCAATGAGAGTCACATAATCAGTTCTTACCATTTTCCTCGTGAGGGTATTCAACCCCATAGATACTGCAGCGGCGGAAAACCATCTTGTTCTCTGTCAGAGTTCCTGTCTTATCAGAGAAGAGGTACTGGATCTGACCCAGGTCCTCAGTGATGTTGAGGGCCCGACACTGGATCCTGGAGTCCAGCTGCTTGTTGTACAAGGCTAAGTCATTGTGGATGAAGTAGATCTGGCCCAGTTTCACAATCTCAATGGACACGTACAGAGAAATGGGGATCAGCACCTGATGGACAGAGATGGATTACATGCATTTATGGACATGACGAGCACTAACCCGACCACCTTTTGACTGAACTTGACAGGTAAAGTAAATGTTCAATGTATGTCTATGGTTACACATAGACATAAAAAATGTTAAGAGCATTCAGAGGTCGAGATATCCATTTTCCCTACCTAGTCAAGTAACACTATGCTCACAGCTTATCTGTAATGACAAAAAACTCTTTGAAGGAAACTTTCTACAATATTTGCACTTGATGACTATATTGTTCTGAAATTAAACAGATTTCAGTACCTTGATATTTATTGGTATTTATTGATGAAAAGTTGTCCTTCAAAATGTAAGTTGCTGAGCTAGCTAAGAAGGTAAGGATGAATCTAGGGTTCTCTTTTAGAAATAGATCATGTTTTTCAAGTGAACATAGATATCGAGTGAGATAGTGACACTTTCTGTAATGAAACATCTTTAGGATTCAGGAGACCATCAAGTGTGCCATGGTTTCTTTGGGCAAATTCAAAGATTTGTTAAATTAATTTGATATCAACATCTGTGAATGCTATAATTGCAAAACATCCTTTAGTCTTAATATTATTGATATGTTGCAATTCATTATTGATCGATGGTGTTTTTATATTTATTTTATCGCTTTGTGACTATATAATGATTGTATGTATAATATTTAAGCAGGGCATCATCAAAAATTGGACCTCAATGGGTCTTCACCGGCTAAATAAAGATTAAAAAAAAAAGAACAAATGATGCTGCAGAAAACAAGTTCTCTGAGCTTATAAGTTATTTTGATCCATTTAAGGAAAGCTGCTCATTAGATGAAATGGTTATTGCCTTCAATAACAACCTGGTTATAATAAAAAAAAAAACATCTCCATGGATGGACATCACACTATCCCTGATCTCAAGAGATCATGTAGAGCAGCAAAAAGGAACAGGACTGGAAGTCCAGCGTAGTATTTACAAAGATTATATGGTCACTGGTAATTATATTCTATGCATTGCCAGAAGGGCCTACTTTTCTTAAACCCTATAGAAAATAAAAATAAATAATAAATAGAGTTTTCTGCTATTGACAGATTGTTCAATCTTGTCTCCGCCCCCGACCTTTCTCAACCAAGCCTCTGCCCCTAAAAGTGAGGAATCTGCAACTTCATAAAAAAAAAAAAATTACGACCATTGCTAAAACTGCCAGCGTCCCTCAGATTCAATCTTGCAAAATGCAGGAAACCATGAGCAAATTCATCAGCATCTCGACCCGGTTCACTTTCCACTCTACAAGCATTTTCAATAATATCTCTAACCTTGTCCTGAAAGTTAGAAATACATCCCGTGACACTGGAGTTTGCCCAGAGGCCTTCTAAACTGCTGTCGTGATGCCTGCGCTAAAGCAGCCGCATTTAGATTGTGGAATTCTAAGCACAAACCCTCCTTTTTATTTATTTTTGCACTTCCATTTTCAAGAAACTTGGAAAAGTTGTTTTCCACCAGATAAACAACTTCCTACAATAAGACGGTACAACAAAGACATTTCATCAGGTTCCACAGCTAATCATAGCGCTCAGACTGCTGCCACAAAGATCATTAATGACCTGAGACCGTGCTAGGCCCATATAAACAAAGGGACCAAGGTGTCTTTAAACTCAGAAATATTGCAAAGGTACAGCACTTGACCCAGCAAGTTGCAGAAAAACTAATTCAATACAATAAGGACTGGCCTACATCACAGATTCCATGTCTTCCTTTATTCCATCTCGAGTCAAAACATCCCACTGCTAGTTTTAAGTGTTTGGCAGTAACACATTATTTCAATATTACTTTGCCCAGTAACTAGAAGTGTTAATATAACAGTGCTCCAAGTAATGTTGCCTTACTGCATTAACAGAACACAATTTGTGCGAGGTAAGCTTATGTTATGATGACGTGAACGCGTGGCAGGTCGGTATGCATCGCATGTGTGACCATGCCCTGGAGGAGACGAGAGGCCCTGTGCACTATGGCCTGCATTTCTTGTCTTAATGTATTATTATTATTATTATCCATTTTAATATGATTATTATAATTATATATTTTTTTATTTTATTATTAATATTGTTATTATTAAATCAACGCAAGACCTTTTTTTAACGATGTGTTTTCTTCGGTCTGAATGCCTGAACTTCCTCTGGCACTCTGGCTACTGTTTAAGTGATATATGACCTGATGTGTATATCATAGTGTATATTACTGACAAGCTACATATTAATATGATTTATGCAATATCCTACTCATAGGCTGGTTGCATGTTATTTATTGGTAGTAATCCTGCTGCACAATCAAGGTGTTGTCCCTAAACTTCTGTGAAGTCAGAAAGGCTGGTGATATGGTTGGACTGGTGTACAGTCTGAATGCAGTCTTTCACACTTCTCCATGCTTCCATTAGAGCAGTTACCCTCCCAGTTACCCTCCCAAAACCCTATAGAGACTGTGTCTGCCCCACGGCCACTTCAATTATTTAAATCAAAAGTCAACAGAAGTTATACAAAAAAACCTAATAAAAGTGAAGACAACCAACACAACAGTGCAACAAAACAGGACAATTAAATGTGGACTCTTAAATATCAGATCTCTGTCATCTAAGGCTGTACTAGTAAATGATTTAATATCAGATAATCATATTGATTTATTTTGTCTTACTGAAACCTGGCTGTGTCATGAAGAGTACGTTAGCCTAAATGAATCAACTCCTCCAAGTTATATTAATACTCATATTCCTGGAGACACAGGCTGAGGAGGTGGAGTAGCAGCCATCTTTGACTCAAGCCTATTAATAAACCCTAAAGCTAAATTAAATTACAACTCATTTGAAAGCCTTGTTCTTAGTCTTTCAAACCCGACCTGGAAAGCATTACAGACAACTCTATTTGTTATAGTGTACCGTGCACCAGGTCCGTATTCTGAATTCATATCTGAATTTTCAGAGTTCTTATCAGGTTTAGTCCTCAAAACAGATAAAGTTATTATTGTAGGGGATTTTAATATTCATGTGGATGTCGATAATGATAGCCTTAGTACTGCGTTTATTCTAAAAAAGAAGCTAATAAAAGAAAGGAGGTTTGCTCCATGATATAACCCTCAAACCCGCGAATTAAAGCAAACATCGTGTAAACTTGAAAGGATATGGCGTTCCACCAATGTGGATGTTAGTCTGGCGAGCCAGTCTTAAAATATATAAGAAGGCACTCCGTAATGCTAGAGCAGCCTATTATTCAGCATTAATAGAGAAAAGTAAGAACAACCCCAGGGTTCTCTTCAGCACTGTAGCCAGGCTGACAGAGAGTCACAGCTCTGTTGAGCCGTGTATTCCTATAAACCTCAGTAGTAGTGACTTCATGAACTTCTTTAATGATAAGATTCTAACTATTAGAGACAAAAATTATAATCTCCTGCCCTCAACCAGTACCGATCGATCCATAGCTGTAGAACCTGAAATATATTTAGATGGCTTTTCACCCATCGACCTTCAACAATTGACTTTAACTATTTCTAAGTCTAAACCTTCCACCTGTCTCTTAGACCCGATTCCGACTAGGCTGCTGAAGGAAGTTTTACCTTTAATAAGCAATTCTTTATTAGATATGATCAATCTGTCTTTACTAACGGGCCATGTACCACAGGCCTTCAAACTAGCTGTAATTAAACCTCTTCTTAAGAAACCCACTCTTGATCCAGAGGTGTTGGCTAACTATAGACCTATATCTAACCTTAGACCTATATCTAACTATAGACTATATCTAACTATAGACCTATATCTAACTATAGACCGATATCTAACTATAGACCTATATCTAACTATAGACCTATATCTAACTATAGACCTATATCTAACTATAGACTATATCTAACTATATACCTATATCTAACTATAGACTATATCTAACTATAGACCTATATCTAACTATAGACTATATCTAACTATAGACCTATATCTAACTATAGACTATATCTAACTATAGACCTATATCTAACTATATCTAACTATAGACCTATATCTAACTATAGACTATATCTAACTATAGACTATATCTAACTATAGACCTATATCTAACTATAGACTATATCTAACTATAGACTATATCTAACTATAGACCTATATCTAACTATAGACCTATATCTAACTATAGACCTATATCTAACTATAGACTATATCTAACTATAGACCTATATCTAACTATAGACTATATCTAACTATAGACCTATATCTAACTATAGACTATATCTAACTATAGACCTATATCTAACTATAGACTATATCTAACTATAGACTTATATCTAACTATAGACCTATATCTAACTATAGACTATATCTAACCTTTCGTTCCTCTCTAAGATCCTCGAGAAAGCAGTAGCAAATCAGCTGTGTGACTTTCTGCATAACAATAGTTTATTTGAGGATTTTCAGTCAGGATTTAGAGTGAATCATAGCACAGAGACAGCACTGGTGAAAACTACCAATGACCTTCTAATAGCTTCAGACAAAGGACTTGTCTCTGTACTTGTATTGTTAGACCTTAGTGCTGTGTTCGACACCATTGACCATCAGATCTTATTACAGAGACTGGAGCATCTAATAGGCATTAAAGGAACCGCACTTAGCTGGTTTAAGTCGTATTTATCAGACTGATCACAGTTTGTATATGTAAACAATGAAACCTTGATGAAAACCAAAGTCAGTCACGGAGTTCCACAGGGGTCTGTTCTTGGACCAATTTTAGTCACCTTATATATGCTTCCTTTAGGGAATATTATCAGAAAACATTCAATAAACTTTCATTGTTATGCAGATGATACCCAGTTATATATATCGATTAAGCCAGACAAAACTAACCAGTTCTCTAAACTTCAAGCATGTCTTAAGGACATAAAAACCTGGATGACCTGCAACTTCTTGATGTTGAACTCCGACAAAACTGAAGTCATTCTACTAGGCCCAGATCACCTTTGAAATCATTTATCTAATGAAATAGTTTCTCTAGATGGCATTGCTCTGGCATCCAGCACTACCGTTAAGAACCTCAGAGTTATCTTTGATCAGGATCTGTCTTTTAACTCTTATATAAAACAAATTTCAAGGACAGCCTTTTTTCATTTACATAACATTTCGAAAATCAGGTAAATCCTGTCTCAAAGCGATGCAGAAAAACTAGTTCATGCATTTGTTACCTCTAGACTAGATTACTGTAACTCCTTATTATCAGGCTGCTATAATATGTCTCTTGAATCTCTACAGTTGATCCAGAATGCTGCAGCACGTGTTCTAACAAAAACTAAGAAAAGAGATCATATTACTCCAGTATTAGCTTCTCTGCACTGGCTCCAGTGGCGGAGCCACGTGGTGGCCAGGGGTGGCCGTGGCCACCCCTGGTCAAACTTCGGCCACCACGCTGGCCACCCCTAAGACCGGGCCAAAAAAAAAAAAAAAAAAAAAAAAAAAAAAAAATAATAATCGGAACGCTATTTTCGCATAGCTGTCGTTCCCTTGAGGACGCATTTTACTGCAACACAAAACGGGAGCTTCCAATGCGTGTGTGCGGGATCCCACATGGATGGATGCAACTCTAGAGGCTATCTAACACGTGTGGAGGAGGTTTCCACCCAGAGTGTGAGGTAAGTATATGTAAGCTCATTCTTTTGAAAACGACGGTGTTGAAAGATTTTGCTTAAATTAGCAATGTAATTAAGCTCACTAGCGCTAGCATGCTAAGCAAAAACTATTGGTTTACAAATCGCCATGTTGTGTGTCTAGATAAGGCTCTGAGAATAATACCCATGTATTGATTCATTATATCTGTTGCCTCACAATTGTATCATAGAATGAATATTTCTGTTCGTTTGTTTATTTGTTACAAAAAGTATCATTGAGTGGCCAACAGAAGTAGCATCAGTGTTTTGTTCCAAGATGAAATGATGTATGTTAACTTGCAAGCTGCCTGTGGGCATGATCTAAACCCCAATAATGTGGTTGATATATATCTGCTCTCTTCACCTGTCAGGCAGAATGAAAAGAAAAATTACCTCATACTTTAGCAAAAAGCCAAGTAAGGAAACAAGGGACAGTGATGTGGCAAGACAGGACGAGAGTAAGAGGTTGAGAGTGAGGGAGAGAGACACTGAGAGGGAGGTGCAGCCTGAGAGTGAGAGCGAGTCAGACTTCCTAATTTCTCAAGGAAACAAACCTACAGGTACAACTCACTCTGACTGTAAGCCCTCCATGTGTGCAGAATTCTGTCTTCCACAGACAATATGTGTTATATGATATATTATTGTGCTTGATGTACTTAAAATACCTGTATAAAAACACTAAGACTTGCCATGATGACCGTTGACTTACCATGACAACTGTATGTTTCAGACATTGACAATGATGCTGCAACACAGCCCATGCCTAGCACTTCACAAGGTAAATAGTATGCCCATGTTGTTACCCATTGTGCATAACATTTCACACTGCTTATGACCCTATCCTGGTGATGCCCGATGATAATTGGGCATCAACGCCTTGGGGGGGCGTTGTTCGCAGCAAGTCTATTCCGGCCCTTAGAAAGCAACTTCAATGTATTTTCATTGTGATAACCATTTTTCAATAGCTTTCATTGTAGGTGAAATTACTGAGACGGTCATCATGTAGCCCCCTAACCGATTATGTCTGTCCACCAAAATAAGTTTATGGAGTCCTAGTCTGCTTGACACCCACATTGCTGCTCGCAGCTATATTTTTATCTTGTGGTTACACCGACAGGTGTCATCAGACCGTGCCTGGATGATCAACAGGACAAGATGACTAATCCTGTGGTGGAAGAGGCTCCTTCGGGTATATAAATCACATTCATATGTGTGCATGTTGTGCATGTTGAATATAGAGATAATTGGTGACATGGTTGATGGCTTATAGATCTTGTTCTTGTCTTAGACATTTCTAGATCGAGAGTGGATGGCCCCGTCCAGCCACAGCTCAAAGACTTTCCTAGGACCCCATTTGGTGATAGGAGAAGAAATTTCAATGCCTCATGGTATGCGCAACACTCATGGATTGAATACTCTGTGTGCAAGGATGCTGTGTTTTGTTACGCCTGTAGGCACTTTGGCCTTCCAAATTCTGAAATTACCTTCACTGGTATAGGGTTTAGAAATTGGAAAAAGGCCATGTACAAGGATGGGGGCTTTGCTGCCCATGCAAAATCAGAGGCACACAGCAATGCAGTGTTGGCTTGGAGAGATTTTGAGAAGGCTGGACAAGAGAACACCTCTCTGTTGAACATATTGTCGCAGGACCACTCAAAACTCGTCCAAGAAAATCGTCATTACATTAAAAGTGTTGCAGAGGTGTTATTGTTAACCGCCACACAAAACATTGCCCAAAGAGGCCATAGGGAAAGTGAGGAAGTTGACAACAGGGGGAACTTTCTTGCAATATTGGAGCTTCTTGCCAATCATGACCCCATAGTTGAAAAGAAAATGAACGCCGTGCGAAATGCAAAATACACCAGCCATCAAATCCAAAACGAGGTTTTGGATACGTTGGCTGAGATGGTGCGATCCACCATCATCAAAGAAGTGAAAGAGTCCCAGGTCTTTGCCCTTATGGCAGACGAAACCAAAGACATTGGTAAGAAGGAACAGATGTCATTTGTGCTACGATACTATTATCGTGGAGAAGTGAAAGAGAGCTTTCTTCACTTTGAGGCATTAAAAGAACTCGATGCTGCTGCGTTGACTCAGAGAATAGTTAACATACTAGAGCGGTATGGCCTGGAATATAAACAAAATCTTGTTGGACAGGCATATGATGGGGCGTCAGTCATGCGCGGAAAGAACAGTGGCGTTCAGGCTCGCATGAAGGAGCTGGCAAGTAAAGCCTTCTATGTGCATTGTAATGCACATTGTCTGAATTTAGTGCTTGTAGACACTGTAAAGATTGTCCCTGAGGTTGAAAACTTCTTTTCTGCTGTACAGAAATTGTACAATTTCATGTCCGGGTCATACGTTCACTCAAAGTGGCTGGATACACAGAAACGTTTGTATGAAGGAGCACCTCCTAAGGAGCTACAAAAATTGAGTGACACACGTTGGGCCTGTCGGCAGAAGGCATGCCAAACCATCCTTGATAGGCTTCCAGCCATCATTTGTGTACTTGAGGAGATAGATGTCAGTGAAAGTGGTGACCGTTCAGTTGAGGCACGGAGCCTTTTGGCCTTATTTGACCTGGAGTTTGTGGTACTCCTGGTAATGCTCACCAAGCTTTTTGGGGAGGTGAAATGCTTATCAGAGGCACTCCAGAGTCAAAACATAGACCTTGGTCTAGCTATAGACTTGGTTGAGGCACTGGTCCATAATCTCAAAACTTTCAGAAATGAAGAGTACTTCGATGGGTTATGGAATAAAGTCATTGATACAGCACAACAGTGCAACATCGAAGTCCAGCCCAGCCAAAGAAGAACACTACTGAGCAAAAGGCTAGATAATTCACGTGATGTCCACACTAGGTGGTCGTTCAGAAAAAAACAAAGACGTGTTCCGAAGCCAGATATTTTACAAAACCATCGATGTGATGTTGAGTGAAATTGAACGAAGGTTTTCTAGGGCAAATTGTGATGTCATGCGCGGCATTGAGGCCTTAAATCCCAAAAGTGATCACTTCTGTAATGAGGAAGCGTTGCTTCCGTTTGCAGAACTTTATGACTGCAATACAGATGATATCCGTCATGAATTACACCAGTTCAGGCGGATATTGGATCGAAAAATCCAAGCAGGCTTGGAAAAGCCCTTGAGTATATTAGATGTGACAAAATTCCTTGAGCCATGCTGTGAAGTTTTCCATGAGCTTTTTAGGTTGTATAAAATTGCAGTCACCATTCCCGTTAGCACTGCTACGTGTGAAAGAAGCTTCTCTGCACTTAAACTGATCAAATCATACTTGAGATCAAGGATGGATGACAATAGATTGAGCAATTTGGGAGTTCTAAGTGTTGAGTCTCGAAGAGTAAAATCACTTAACCTGGATGACTTTGTTAATCACTTTGGCCAATTGAACCGAAGAATACAACTTACATAGGTTCTTGATTGATCATTATCATAAGTCAGTGTGTTTATCTGTTTATTGTTGGACCATATTTGTGCCCCTGAAAAACCTGTATAGCCAAGGGTTACACTTTTATGATGTTGTGTGGAGTTCTAGTTGATACATAGCTGCTGTTCAGAAAATTGAAAAATGTTTCATACACACACACACAGACAGACAGACAGTTCCATACCATCTACAGAACATTCAAATCTGTATTTATTTCTCCCATAAGCATCTGTGCAGACCAACATTTATTCAGATGTATATTTCATTCTTCCTTTTAATCCATTTCATGTAATTCAGTTTCATGTTTAAGCATTTTGTCTCCTTCAGGACTTCGTTGAACTCACATTTGATGCAAATTGAATGATGTACAATTTATTTTGTTAAGAGATGGTAAATAAAAACATCAATTCATTTATTTTTGACTCTTGTGCTCACAGTGATTTTGTCCTAGGAGAAATGAGACACTAAAATAATGGACTTATTTTCTCTAGATGTACCCTCTAGATGGGTATGTTTAAGTTAACTGCATCAATTTAGTAAAATGGGATTGGGGACTGGGACTACTAGAATAGTTAGAATAAACTAGTAGGCCTACCGTTTTTTCCGCTGCCTGGTAACCATGTCAGTGGTATGAAAAGGCCTAATACTATCAGGTAAAGCCGACTTTAGATGCTTAATGAAAACAATCATGTTTCTGATTTATGTGGCCACCACTATGTGAATTTTGGTCCCAGTCTGGCCACCCCTATAAAATTATTCTGGCTCCGCCACTGACTGGCTCCCTGTTAAATCAAGAATATAATTTAAAATTCTTCTACTCACCTACAAAGCTCTAACTGGCCAGGCATCTTAAGTAACTTATAGTTCCATATTACCCAACTAGAGAGCTGCGCTCAATCAATGCAGGGTTACTTGTGGTTCCTAGAGTATCTAAAAGTAGGATGGGAGCCAAAACCTTCAGTTATCAGGCTCCTCTTCTGTGGAACCAGGTTCCAGTTTCAGTTCAGGCAGACACACTCACCACTTTTAAGAGCAGGCTTAAGACCTTCCTTTTTGATAGCGCTCATAGTTAGGGCTGGCTCAGGTTCGCCTTGGTCCAGCCCCTAGATATGCTGCTATATGCCTAGACATCCGGGGGACTACCTAGGATACACTGAGCTCCTCTCTCCTCTTCTCTCCCTCCATCTTTATGTATTAATCTCCTATTTATGCACATTACTGACTTTGCTTCTTCCCCGGAGTCCTTGTGCTTTCTCGCCTTGCAGGTTTCCATGAATCTGGGTTATATCTGGACTCGTCGTGCCTCCTGCTGTGACCCGGCTGACACCCACTGCTACTTCGATTATTATTATTATTATTATTAGTCACATTACTATTCCCTATATCATTATTTTAAATTCTACTATAGTCATTGCTGCTTTTATTATAAGTAGTCTTCATTTTTTCCTTTGTTACTCTGCTTACTACTCTTATTATATGAATCATTTATGTCATATACAGTGGGTACGGAAAGTATTCAGACCCCTTTAAATTTTTCACCCTTTGTTTCATTGCAGCCATTTGCTAAAATCGAAAAAGTTCATTTTTTTTCGCATTAATGTTATTTTAGCTGTGTGCTTCGGGTCATTGTCTTGTTGGAAGGTGAACCTTCGGCCCAGTCTGAGGTCCTGAGCACTCTGGAGGAGGTTTTCTTCCAGGATATCTCTGTACTTGGCCGCATTCATCTTTCCTTCAATTGCAACCAGTCGTCCTGTCCCTGCAGCTGAAAAACACCCCCATAGCATGATGCTGCCACCACCATGTTTCACTGTTGGGATTGTATTGGGCAGGTGATGAGCAGTGCCTGGTTTTCTCCACACATACCGCTTAGAATTAACGCCAAAAAGTTCAATCTTGGTCTCATCAGACCAGAGAATCTTATTTCTCATAGTTTGGGAGTCCTCCATGTGTTTTTTGGCAAACTCTATGCGGGCTTTCATATGTCTTGCACTGAGGAGAGGCTTCCGTCGGGCCACTCTGCCATAAAGCCCCGACTGGTGGAGGGCTGCAGTGATAGTTGACTTTGTGGAACTTTCTCCCATCTCCCTACTGCATCTCTGGAGCTCAGCCACAGTGATCTTTGGGTTCTTCTTTACCTCTCTCACCAAGGCTCTTCTCCCACGATTGCTCAGTTTGGCTGGACGGCCAGGTCTAGGAAGAGTTCTGGTCATCCCATACTTCTTCCATTTAAGGATTATGGAGGCCACTGTGCTCTTAGGAACCTTGAGTGCTGCAGAAATTCTTTTGTAACCTTGGCCAGATCTGTGCCTTGCCACAATTCTGTCTCTGAGCTCCTTGGGCAGTTCCTTCGACCTCATGATTCTCATTTGTTCTGACATGCACTGTGAGCTGTAAGGTCTTATATAGACAGGTGTGTGCCTTTCCTAATCAAGTCCAATCAGTTTAATTAAACACAGCTGGACTCCAATGAAGGAGTAGAACCATCTCAAGGAGGATCAGAAGAAATGGACAGCATGTGAGTGTGGCAGTGGGCGTGGTCTGCGCTCAGCTGCAGGCGGGAAAGGTGTGGGAGTGGTTCATGGGAACAGTGCCGGGGTGAGTTCAATGAACACGGCTGTAATGTGGTGCTAATTATGCGGAAATGTATTTAAGCAGTAGCAGGAGGGAGTTCGAGAGGAGGGACAGTCACACCCAAGGAACGGGGACTGAGACAGAGCAGCGAGCCATCAGAGAGGTGGCGTTACGGGAACGAGAGAGTGAAGCCATCAGAGAGGTGGCGTTACGGGAACGAGAGAGTGAAGCCATCAGAGAGGTGGCGTTACGGGGACGTTGGACCGAGTGCGCCCGAGAAGCCGGGCAGCGAAGCGGAGCGCACAACGGTCTGCAGTGTGTGTTTGTATTTTGGATGACAATAAATATACCTTTGTTGAAACCTACCCACTGAAGCCGTATCTGTGTTGGGGAAAACCTACGGTAGTCGAGAGTCGGCTACACTGGCGCCTAAACGGGGACCTCAACACCGTGATGACGGAGCAGCAGATACAGCCGGTGGCGGCGTTGGCCCAGATGCTGGGGGAGATCGCGGCCATGCACCAACAGCAGACGGAGGTGAACCGGCGGCAGATGGAGGCACTCCACAGCCAGGCGGAGATGCAGACCCGGGTCCTGGAGAGCCTGCTGTCCCGGTCGGGGGCGGCGGCTCCACCCCCTCCGTCACCGCTCACGGGCATCGCGCTCCACAAAATGTCCGCGGAAGACGACCCACAGACCTTCCTGGAGATGTTCGAGGGGACGGCGGTGGCGTGCGGGTGGCCGGCGGCGGCGTGGTCCATGCGCCTGCTCCCCTTGCTGTCAGGGGAGGCCCAAACTGCGGCGCTCGGCCTGCCAGCGTCCTCGCGGGGAAATTTCCAGGACATAAAAAAAGCCGTCCTTCATAGGACGGGTTTCTCCCCCGAGGACCACCGTCGCCGGTTCCGGGGCACGAAATGGACACCCACCGACCGTCCTTTCGTGTATGCCCAGAAGCTGAGGGACGCAGCTAACAGGTGGCTACAGCCAGGGAGTCTGATGGTGAGCAGAAGATGCTGGAGAGGATCACAATCGAACAGTTTGTGGAGGGCCTCCCGACTGGGACGTCGGAATGGGTGCGGTGCCACCGACCTGGGGACTTGGGGGCGGCCATTATCCTCGCAGAGGATCACCTCGCCGTCCACCCCGGGGACAGGGAGCGGAGGGGTGGACATCAGCGCCTGTCCGACCGACTCCTGCTCCTCGCAGGAAGTTCCTCACCTCAGCCTCCCTCCATCGGCCCCCACAAGCTCATGCATTTCAACCGCGCAATAACCCTCCCTCTGTTTCCTCCCATCGCCAGGCTCCAGGCGCTGTTCCCAACCCACAGAGGGCCCCTCAGGCGTCAGAGCAGGAGTGTTGGAGGTGTGGGCAGCCCGGTCACTTCCGCAGAGAATGTCCACTGATGGAGGTCGGCCAGGTGATCCGGGTTGCCGGCCCGCCAACACCCTCCTCCGGTCCGGGGGGGACATACAGCTTTCCGGTAAGGATTCAAGGGGGTGTACACCAGGCTATGGTGGACTCGGGCTGTACACAGTCCATGGTCCACCAGAACTTGGTTCGGCCCGGGGCGTTGGTAGAGGCAAAGTGGGTGGAGATAAGGTGTGTGCATGGGGATGTTCACAGATATCCTGTTGTGTCAGTCGAAATTAAACACAGGGGCAAAACGCATAGAATTAGGGCTGCGGTTAGCTCCCGCCTTGCACACCCACTGATTTTAGGCACGGATTGGTCTGGGTTCCATTTTCCGGGCGGCTCATTATAACCCAATGGCTGGGCACATGGGGTATGACAAAACACTAGACCGGATAATGGCCCGATTCTATTGGCCTGGGATTCGGGGAGTGGTGCGCCGTTGGTGTGCCTCTTGCCCTGAATGCCAACTGGTAAACCTACCGGCCATCCCAAGAGCTCCATTGCACCCATTGCCACTAATGGAGGTCCCGTTTGAGCGCATTGGCATGGACCTCATCGGGCCATTTCACCGGAGCACTCGAGGATATCGCTTTGTGTTAGTTCTGGTGGACTACGCAACGCGATATCCTGAAGCGGTGCCGCTGCGCACTATCTCTGCAAAGAGTGTTGCGCAGGCACTGTTTCAGGTCATCTCCCGAGTTGGAATCCCGAAAGAGATTCTGACCGACCAGGGCACCTCGTTTATGTCACGCACAGTAAGGGAACTATACGGTTTATTGGGCGTCAAGGCAATTCGGACTAGTGTTTACCACCCACAGACCGACGGCCTTGTTGAGCGCCTGAATAAAACCTTGAAATCCATGATCCGTAAGTTCATACACGATGATGTCGGAAATTGGGATAAGTGGCTTGACCCTCTGTTGTTTGCAGTGCGGGAGGTGCCCCAGGCCTCCACAGGATTTTCTCCCTTTGAGCTGCTGTTTGGCAGAAAACCACGTGGGGTTCTGGACCTAGTTAAGGAAAACTGGGAGGAGGGTCCGAGCCCAAGCAAAAACGAGATTCAATACGTCCTGGACCTGAGAGCAAAACTCCACACACTGGGGCAATGTTCACGGGAGAATTTGCTCAGGGCCCAGGAGCGTCAACAACGCCTGTACAACAGAGGGGCTAGGCTGAGACAATTTGCACCGGGAGATAAAGTACTTGTATTACTTCCCTCTTCCAGCTCCAAACTGCTCGCTAAGTGGCAAGGGCCCTTTGTGGTCACACAGCGAGTGGGCGACGTAGACTATGAGGTTGTGCGTTCTGACAGGGGAGGGGCAACACAAATTTACCACCTCAACCTCCTCAAAGCATGGAGAGAGGCAGAGCCTGTTTCTCTGGTGACTACCGTGAAAGAGAGGGATGAGTTGGGGCCTGAGGTGCCAAATTCCACCAATCCAGCCTCGCTCCGTTGTGTAGACCATCTCACTCAGTCCCAGAGAGCAGATGTGGCTGCGTTGCAGCAGCGCTTTGCTGATGTGTTCTCCCCTCTGCCAGGACGCACCAACCTTATACAACATCATGTTGAAACTCGCCCAGGCGTGACAGTACGATCACGGCCTTATCGGTTGCCTGAACACAAAAGAAAGGTAGTTCAGAAAGAATTGGAAGCTATGCTGGAGATGGGGGTAATAGAAGAGTCCAATAGTGCCTGGTGTAGCCCCATCGTTCTGGTTGTCAAGAAGGATGGGTCTATACGGTTCTGTGTGGACTACCGCAAGGTGAATGACGAGTCACGGTTTGATGCCTATCCAATGCCCCGGGTCGACGAGCTCCTGGACCGGCTCGGCACGGCTCGTTTTTTCACGACACTGGATCTGACCAAGGGCTACTGGCAGATTCCCTTATCTCCAGAGTCCAGGGAAAAGACGGCTTTCTCCACTCCGTATGGATTGTACCATTCGTCACACTTCCTTTCGGGCTGTTCGGTGCCCCAGCCACATTCCAACGTCTCATGGACCGGGTACTGCGTCCACACGCTGCTTATGCTGCCGCCTACATGGATGATGTGATCATCCACAGCAACAGCTGGGCGGAGCACATGCAGCGGGTGTCCGCGGTGCTTGAGTCTATGAGACAGGCTGGGCTCACCGCCAACCCGAAGAAGTGTGCGGTTGGACGGAGGGAGGTACGGTATCTGGGGTACCACTTGGGTGGAGGGCAGGTTCGTCCCCAGGTCGACAAGACAACAGCGATTGCAGCCTGCCCGAGACCCAAGACCAAAAAAGAGGTGAGGCGGTTCTTGGGGCTGGCAGGGTATTACCGGCGGTTCATCCCCAACTTCGCCGACCTAACCAGCCCCTGACTGACCTGACTCGAAAGGGTGCCTCAGATCCGGTCCAGTGGACGGAGCAGTGCCAGCTGGCGCTTGAGAGGGTAAAACAGGCCCTCTGTGGGGAACCTCTTCTCCACACACCTAACTTCTCTCTCCCTTTTATCCTGCAGACTGATGCCTCGAATAGGGGGCTGGGGGCCGTTTTGTCCCAGGAGGTGCAGGGGATCGACCGCCCAGTGCTTTACATCAGCCGGAAGCTGTCTGAGAGGAGTCTCGCTACAGCACAGTGGAGAAGGAAGGCCTGGCGATCCGGTGGGCGGTCGATGCCCTGCGTTACTACCTCCTGGGACGCCCATTCACCCTCTATTCGGACCATGCCCCTCTACAGTGGCTCCACCGCATGAAGGATGCCAACGCCCGGATCACTCGGTGGTATCTGGCGTTGCAGCCATTTAAATTCAAAGTGGTCCATAGGCCGGGGTGCAGATGGCTGTGGCAGACTTCCTTTCCCGCTCACAGGTGGGGGGAGTAGGCTAGGCCGGACGGCTCCCCGGCCTAAGTCGGGCGGTGGAGATGTGTGGCAGTGGGCGTGGTCTGCGCTCAGCTGCAGGCGGGAGAGGTGTGGGAGTGGTTCATGGGAACAGTGCCGGGGTGAGTTCAATGAACACGGCTGTAATGTGGTGCTAATTATGCGGAAATGTATTTAAGCAGTAGCAGGAGGGAGTTCGAGAGGAGGGACAGTCCCAAGGAACGGGGACTGAGACAGAGCAGCGAGCCATCAGAGAGGTGGCGTTACGGGAATGAGAGAGTGAAGCCATCAGAGAGGTGGCGTTACGGGAACGAGAGAGTGAAGCCATCAGAGAGGTGGCGTTACGGGGACGTTGGACCGAGTGCGCCCGAGAAGCCGGGCAGCGAAGCGGAGCGCACAACGGTCCGCAGTGTGTGTTTGTATTTTGGATGACAATAAATATACCTTTGTTGAAACCTACCCACTGAAGCCGTATCTGTGTTGGGGAAAACCTACGGTAGTCGAGAGTCGGCTACAGTGAGTTAAATATGAGTGTCACAGCAAAGGGTCTGAATACTTATGACCATGTGATATTTCAGTTTTTCTTTTTTAATAAATTTGCAAAAATTTCTACATTTCAGTTTTTTTCTGTCAAGATGGGTTGCTTAATGCGAAAAAAAATGAACATGCAGTTGTTAACTTGGGACTGAAATGGGTAACTGTATACCTGCAGCACAATGATCATTGTCCAGAAGACATAGAATCCAGCCAGTGCAGGAGACGTCTCCCTGTCAACCTCAAAGATAGGGTCTTTGAGGTTCTTCAGCCAGAGGCCATGACCTGAAACACATCAAGACAGCAGAGCAGTTCACCAGTCCGAGCAAACAAAGAGAAAAGCTGGAGATGGTTCATACTGGATGTGGAGGCGCCGCTTAGCACTAAGTGCTGTCGGCATCGTTTCCCCGCCCATTTAAAGCAATCCGGCTGTTCACACAGCTCGCAATCTTCTGCGATAATTTCAGCGTCTGGTATATCTGTGTGCACAAGCAAATCTGGCAAGAAAACTATATATATATAAAATATATATGATATAAATGAAGGGCATAAATTAACCCTGATTCTCCTCCCACATGATCAGATTTCAAAATTAATTCACTGTATTTGTTAGAAATAGCGTAGTGTCTCTGCTGTTTGTGATTGTGATTTTTAGATTTTTAAAACAGGCGGCTGTGGCTCAGTGGAGCGCAGGGTCGTCCTCCAATCAGAGGATCGGCGGTTCGATCCCTGGCTCCGGCAGTCCATGTCGATTTGTCCTTGGGCAAGACACTTAACCCCAAATTGCTCCCGCAGGCTGTTCCTGTGGTGTATGTATGTGTATGAATGTTAGTTAGGGTCCTGATGGGCAGGTGGCACCTTGCATGGTAGCTCCTGTCATCAGTGTATGAATGGGTGAATGATTAGTAATGTAAAAGCGCTTTGAGTGGTCTAAAGACTAGAAAAGCGCTATACAAGTATAGTCCATTACCATTTACCATTTACCATTTAAATGAGCAGACACACAAAGACAGACAGACAAAGAGAGAGACAGAGACAGAGAGACAAAGATTGCCCTGCACAGAGTAATGTGGTTCTGACATAGCAGGTCTCTTCCAGTGTGAACCCGGCATCAGCCTCTGGAGCATTCACCGGCTCTTTGTCAGAGTCCCTTTGGTGACTGGTTATCACGGCAATACTGGCTCTCAATAGGTCTACATGTGTTTTTACACAGTCAGCTATACCCAGCAAGAACACTGCTGCTGCTATACCTCACTGAAGTGTGAAGTGAGAGCAGGGTTGGTACTCACCTATGGCAGCAGTCAGACACATGATGATGAGCAGGAGCACACACCACAGGACGTCTGTGTTCAGACGCTTCTCCAGCTGGCTGCGCTTATACCTTGGCCCGCTGTTGTTCATCATGGCTTTAGTCTCATGACCTAAATCACACAGTAAGAGAAGAACAGTATACATCCATGATCAGTTATATAGACCATTATACAGGAGTGTACATGATGTGGGTTAGAACCACGGGTGAGAACCCTGTTAAGTTTGTAACAGTTCCTTAGGTTAGGGACAACTGCCACTACAGGATTGGATGCACAGCCATCAAGTTTAGTAGAATTAAGTCATGTCCTTAAAAAAATGTGAAAGAAGTGTAATGAAATCATAAAAGAAAATGCAGGACAGAAGACGAGGGGAGCACAGAGACTAATACACATCGAAAGGAGGATGATATCGAAGGACAGGTGAAACTCATAAGGGCGGAGCAGGCAATCACACAGGAAGTAAAACAAGACAGAGGAGAATATGTTCAAACTAACTTTAGAACCACAACGGGCCTCAGAGTGAAATATCTGCTGGCTTTCTGAGGCTACTACTAGAATTTGCTGCTTACCAAGATTAGCGACACTGAACTGAATAGCAGTCCCCTTTGTTGCGTGTGTGTGTAGCCTTTTACACAATCATTGCAAATGTATCATTTTCTCTACTGATTGGTTTCCTGTACTAAATGTACACTTCTACAATATAAATATCCACAAGCATGAAAGAAATACAGGTCTATTTGTTTTAAACATGCTCTATTTGTTTCCCCGTATGCGTTTGATTGTCCATAAAAAGTATATTAATTTAAAAAAATGAATTTTTTTGAAGACACACTGTAATACAATAAAAGCACAGTATGTATGTATGTATGCTAATACATAGCAGAAATGTTGACCCCTTATGAGCCAGCTCGCAGCCTTAGATCCTCAGGCTGCGAGGATTTTACTACATTATTTTACTAAATAACTTTTCTATATTGTTCTACATGTATTTTATAAAAAAAATTGTTAGTTCATTTCTATGGTATCGATTGGTTTTACCGTGTTAAATATTGTACTGTTTTATGTGGGTTTGGGCCTGTTTGTTGAGTTTTCTGTTGTTTTATTGTCTTGCTTTTTCTGCTTTGTCTGTCAAAGCACTTTGTAAACTCTGTTTTTAGAGGTGCTATATAAATAAAGTTATTATTATTATAATAATAATAATTTCATTTTTATCTGACGTTATGTAACTCTTAAAAAAGTCTTAGAACTCAAACAGATTTTCTAGTGAGCTGAGAGTTTAACCTGCTCCTGCTCTTCACCCGACTGATCACTGCTCATATATTTTCAAATGTGCAGTAGTTTCAGCTACGGCACATTAAAATATAATTACATGAGAATAAACGGTTTCCTGCACTCAGTGACATAGAGTTCTAGTGTCACGTATTATTTGAGGCATGTTTAGTTTAATTTTTTTATCTAAATAAACTAGTGGATGAGGACTAATGCTTCTTATACAAATTATTTGTAATTATGTGTGGCTGTGTAGCAACAAGGCTGTAAAGCACATAGCATATAATCCTGCGGGCTTAATTGTTGGAATGCTGATTAAGCATTCCAACAATTGTTCTTCTAAGCTTTAATCTTCTTCTTCTTCTTATATTTCTTCCGTACGTTTTTTGGCATCTAAATAGTTCTGCATACTTTCAGCTACAGAAACCGTTCAACTATCAAATTATTCAACTCTTTCAGGACATGGGTGCTATGACTTTTCTCATTTCTATCTCTTATGCTTTTTTAAATATTAAGCAATATTCATATTTTTCATATAATGGTTCCCTATGGGGAAAATCCTAAAATCTTCTCAAACTTCTTCAACTTTGAAAGCTTTCTGTTTCCCCCATACCTTCAGCTAGAGACACCATTTAAACTCGCAAATGTTCACAAAACCTTGAACTATGAAGGTATGATTCAGCTTTTTAATATCTTGTACAGTTTTTTGAATAATCACACTTATGTTTTATGCTTTTTTCAGACCTTTTCTGAGTTTATAATGGGTTAGTATTGCGTAGCTTAGAGCGCGTGATGTCATCGCCAGAGTGGAAGGAGCTCGAAAGTTGCCAGAATCCCCACAATTTTCACCCTTCAGGCATCATTTTTGGTCAGAATGTAGATAATCTTGTCCTAGTCACACCCATAACACTGTGGAATCCAACAGACTTACACATTTGGTCACAGCAGCCTGAAAGTGAGAGAAAGTCCAGGTATCTACTCCATAGAGACCCATGTTATTTCAGACTCCAAAAGATCTTGCACAGTGAATCATACCCCGTTTCTAAATTGCCACCATAGCCACATTTTTAACACTACAGACACAATTTTTACATATTCTTGTTCATCAAGAAAACTGAACTAAGGTTTTAGGAGATTTCAGGAGTAGTTTGAGAGGTGCGCCTCAGCTTTAACTCCATTTAAAGCCTATGTACCTGTGAGTCTCTTTGAAGTCATATTGCTATGGTAACCTGTGATGCTGGCAGGTGATTGATGTGAGCTAATTAGTGCAGTTTGACACACACAGAGACAATGACACACGCACACACATACACAAATGACTAGGAGATATTCAGGCAGAGGAATTGTTATAACTTCTCTTTGTCTGTCTGTTTCTCTCTTTCTCTCACTCTCTGTCTGTCTGTCTCTCTTTCTATCTGTTTCACTCTTTCTCTCACTCTCTGTCTGTCTGTCTCTCTTTCTATCTCTCTCTTTTTCTCTTCCTCTCTGTCTCTCCGTCTCCCTCTCTCTTCCTTCTCCCTCTATCTTAGTCTCTCTCTTTCTCTCAATCTCTTCCTCTCTCTCACACATAATTTCCAATTTCATTTCAATTGAATTCATACATACAGCCCCAATTTCATTATTAACACTATGCACACAAATGACATGTCTACGTCTTCAGAAGATTCTTGGGATTCTCAAAATTAAGTTATTAAATCAATACGACTTACAGATTTTTCTTTTCTTTTTTCTCTTGGTGCAATACAAATGGTTTACGGTGTCACAGTGGTATGCATTGGCTGGAAATAGTAATAACATAGTGTGTTAAACAATTTTAACAACCCCATTATTGTCTGGAACATGCTCTGTAAATCTGCTCTAAAAGAGTTCGAGTGAGGAAGGTGCAGCCCAAAGGAAGAAATTGAGGTAAATGATAGGTTAAGATAAGTATGAAGTTACTTTCATTGTTTGTGTTCATGATATCAACTATTCACCTTAGAAAGCATTGTTAGGGTCAATAAGCCTTTGATAGTACACTTCATGCAGACCTGTGTAGGATGGCTCTAAGGTTATGCTCAATACCCTGATGTTCTTTGGTTTTTTTCCATAGCCGCCTAGATATGCGCCAGCCAACCCAAGACGAAGTGTGCCTGTTCCATCATGGTTGATGCAGAAGGAGAACGACAGCGTAGAGCTCAGTGCTCTTTTTCTATATCACAATATAACTCCTGGGAATAGTGAAGAACTGGGATTTTCTGTTCACTGTTTTTCTTTTTGTTTATTATAGAAAATAACCGCAACACTGACCAAGGTGAGGAATGCAGAATCTGCAGATTCAAGGATTCAAGGTAACCAAAACAAACACAACTACTGACTATTTTTTTCAAAATTACTCAATTCCTACGTCATAAATGACCTTCTTTTTCTTTTCATAAATCAGAATCCTGGTGAATGACCCAAAGAAGGATGACAGCAGCTCCAGAGAACCAAATCAGTCAATGAGGACAGCAAAGACAGAAGCGGTTCCATCTTAAATTACTGAAGATTGTTGTTTAATTTCCTTTGATCAAATGTTCTTAATATTTAATTAATTCATATTTAGTTAATATTTGCTTAAGTTATCTAGCGTCAGAAAACTTTCTTTCTCATACTAGTAACCAGATGAAGAAGATCCAGACTACAGTATTAATGCCATATAGGAGAGCAGAATTTGATGTAAGGGATCATCAGTGAGAATCCAAGTAACAGCAGCTTTTGCGAGGACTCCAGAAGAAGCAGCATCCCAACACAACATACTGAGGTAACATTAGTCAATATGACAGTAAACTGGCATTTCATTTGTTTGGTCTTTTTTTTAATTTAATATTATGATTACTCTTGGCGATCAATACAGTCAAATACAGCTGGTTCACACAACTATAATATTGTCATAACTAATGTTTTTGTTTTTGTGTACTTTCTGAGATAAAAAAAAAAAAAAAGAAGATTACTGCACTCTTCCCAAACGCCCCTCTACCCCAAATCCAAGCACCTGGACGCCTGAATGCACCACGATGTTTCTCTGTGGTTTGCATTACCTGACAGAAAAGTCATCGATTTTGACTGCATTAATTTATATTTAAACTTAGTATGTTTTCCATGTTGGCATTTATTTACTAGTAAATATGTAAAATCGTATTCCTTATTTTATTTAATATTTTACATTTAAGATTCTGTCTCTGTGTATCTCTCTAGGTTTCCATCCGTTAAAGGGTAGTTTTTCTTGCCAATGTCACCCCTGTGCTTGCTCATGAGGGAATGTTATAAAGTATAGAGTACAATCTAGACCTGCTGTATATAGAAGTGTCTCAAGATAACTTCTGTTATGATTTATGATATGATTTGACTATAATTCAATTACCATATTTATTATTATTACTTAAAATGTTTTGTTATTCTTCAACGTGTTATGTAATATTAAATGGAGGTACACAATATTGCAGTTTTCCTTGCTATCATTTCTTTTGTTTTTTGCACACACATGTGGTCTATGGAACTCAAATGAACATCAATGATACATCTTACTACTGGTAATATTGGCATATATATATATATACATTTGATTAATAAAAACAAACTTAAAAATTACATCAATGTGATTGACAGAGTCTTTTCTCTCTGTTGATAGTAATATTTTGGTGGACTTTTTCAAATTAATCTTAATTGAACCCAAACGTACCCTTAATTAACCTCAATGCTGTCTCAGAACTGTTGATATATGCGCCGTCTTCGGGCAGTAGCAGCCACACAGTCAAAATTTATCGCAAAATTTTCTAGTTTGTAATGTAATACTGGAATCATGTATCACTGAAGGTACACAAACCTAAGCAGAGAAGGGTAACTGTGGGTTGCAAAGTCTTGTTGAGGAGCAGACAAATACACTTCCCAAATCTAAATGCTTGTCAAGCAAGTTGATTCAACTCCTGATGGGAGACGGGCTCAGAACTATGATAAAATCCAGCATGAACATATTACATACAAGTATGAAAAAACAGCCATGTGAATGTATCCAACCGATCCATGGACAGTCTTTGTGTGAAAACACCTGCATGAAGATCAGATACGCATCTTCATGCAAAGACAATAAAAACAACAATCTGGAAAAGATTCTGGGGAGGAAGTCCTCCCACATCAGGGCCAACAAGTGGAGAGGGAACTGGACAAGAAGAGTTGATTGAAGAAAAAGATGAGAAATTCATCTTCCTTCAGGAGTATCTCCAAATTCAAACAGAGAAGACTGAGAGGGTCGGAGTGGAATGGAAAGTCAGAACTAACAGATCACAACTACACAGAGGGAAGAGAATAACAACCTTAGAGCTGCATTTCAGGAGCTGATAAAAAGTCAGGAAAAGATCAGTTGAAAGGTATGATGAGTTAAAAAAGATGAATGATGAATGGAAGACCGCCTCAGAAAAATAAATACAGAAACAACAGGAGTTCCTGTTTCATTGGATGTTTGTGGTGAACACACTGCACAAACAGTCCAGGGGACAATTGTGCAAAAGTAGAGTGAGTGAACATTCACTTTGTGTTCTATCGTAAAGCCCGTTAAGAGGACAGCTGCAGGATTTCTGACGTTAAAAAAAATATGTGATGTATTCCTCAAACTGAAGAGTCAGACTGAGAGCAGGCCAATTTCTTTGCTTTTACTCAGATGTTTGGTAAGTGGCGCTGTGCTCTTACCTGCGTACACCACGATGCCCACCACAGTCTCAGTGTTGCGGATGGTGCAGCTCCTCAACAGGAGGTTGCTGTTATGGAGGCCGACTCGAACCCCACTGGGATGCTCCCTGTGGAACAACATGCACACGCACACGCACGCACACGCACACACACACACACACACACACACACACACACACACACACACACACACACACACACACACACACAACAGGCCGGAGCTCAGGCTCAGCTGCATGACATAATCCAGTTATACCCACCGACTGGTAGATTCTGACGGAGGTGTGTTTGAGGCGGTGTGATGATGCGAAGACGGCCCTACTGCATTGTTTTAAGGGAGTCAAAAGCAGGTGCTATTGTAATTGTTTTGCTTCAATCAGCTTGTGATAATAATAATAATAATAATAATCAATCCTTTATTAGTCCCACAATGGGGAAATTATTTCTCTGCATTTAACCCATCCCGGAGGAGCAGTGGGCTGCAATGAAGCGCCCGGGGAGCAACTTGGGGTTAGGTGTCTCGCTCAAGGACACCTCGGCATGTTGCCGGTAGAGGGGCTTGAACCACCAACCTTGTGGTTACGGGACAAGCGCTCTACCTCATGTGCCACAGCCGCCCCATCACATCTTTATTGGCTCACTATCTTAATGGATAAATGGTGCAAGTCCTAAATGTGTCATTATCTATTTCTAAAACATCAAATTCTAAGGAAAATTATAATATAACTTCTGAATTTGTGAGACAGTGCTTTGTCAAGCAGCAATGCTTCTCGCCAATAAATTGTCTGTTTTGTATTATGTCGATGCATGTTTATTAACAGGCTATATACAGTGTGGTAGTATTGAAAAATAAATATCAATACTATATAATAAATAGATTAATACAGTCGTATGAGCAGAGACTATTTTATTTCTCTATAAAATGAGATATTAAAAGAACCGTTATAAAATGATTAGCAAACTCTGCTTTTGTTGTTTTTTATGGTCTGACCTTGTGATTCTACAGCTGTCCTCCTGTGACCATGGGATGGTTGATGTTTAAACAAATGGTTATTAAAAATCTTAGACAATTAATATATTGTAATCAAGACTTGTGTATGACAGTGCTACAGACTGCAACATTTCATTTGGAAATACTTAAACAATTTCTTTTTTTTCATTAATTTAAGTAAGGGGACCGTCCTAACGCAGTCCTAAATGGAGACGAAGATATAGAAAAATTCCACGGGATACGAAACAATTACACAGGGCTAATATATATACACCGCAAAGATTGTAATACTGATTCCATGAACCCAGCTCACGGCACTGAGCACTGAACAGATGTGTCAGGTGACTGTGGAATGTAAAGGAACTCACATGTAACCTCTGAACCTGCTGAGGTTGTTGTTGGGGTTCTCACACTCAACGCGACAGTGGAAGCTCTCAGCGGTGAACTCTACTCCCTGGAAAACACACACACGCACGCACACATGCGCACACACGCGCACGCAGATAAATACACATGCAGATAAACAGACAGGGGATGTCTTCTTCTTCTCCCCAACTTTTCTCTCGTTGTCATCTTTACAACGACTTCTATGGCAGAACAGAGATGTTGAAAAAAAAAAAAAAAAAAAGAAGCAAATCAGACTGCAAACTGCCATCACACAATATTTTACAGCAGTTTTTCTTAGGAATGTCGATTCTTTTGTGCTTTTACACCTGCGGTGAGTCCTGATCCAAGTCCTTTAATATGTAATACATATTTTTCTACATACAGTGGGTACGGAAAGTATTCAGACGCCTTTTCTGATTGGACGTGCTGACGTACTGCGGTAAGCGTGTTGCCTCACTTCCGGTTCTCAGCGTAGTTGATAGCGTACTTTTCGCAGCTCCAGCGAAAACTAGTGAATTGTGTGACATTCTTTATTATAGCGGCTAATTACCTGTTTTACACTTAAAACACTTGAACACTCATATCACATCTTAATTCAGCGACTTTTCGCTTAAACCAACAGTTTACACGTTGTTCAGTTCTGCTAACGCTAGCTAGCCTCATTTAGCTTAGCAGCTAGCGATGGCGCTCCTCTCTCCTTCCCTCTCTCCTTCTCTCTCTCCTTCTCTCTCTCCTCCTCCCTCCTGCTCAGTGTGTCTCATGTTTAGCCATGCCTCTGCCTCCTTTACTGATACGGGTACATGTAACAAATGTAGTTTGTTTGTTAGGTTGGAGGCGAGGCTCAGTGAGTTAGAGGCCCGGTTCCGCACCATTGAAGCTCAGTCGTTAGCTACTGTAGTTAGCCAGCCCACCCCCGTAGTCGGTGCGGGCCAACCAGACGTAGCTCCTGCTAGCCGTCCCCCGGCAACCCCCGAGCAGCCGGGAGGCTGGGTGACTGTCCGAAGGAAGCATAGTTCTATGTCGAAGCACACGGGGCACCACCAACCGCTTCACGTTTCTAACCGGTTTTCCCCGCTCAGCGACACACCCGCTGAGAAACCAACTCTGGTGATCGGCAGCTCCATTCTGAGAAACGTGAAGTTAGCGAAGACAGGGGCCATAGTTAACTGCATCCAGAGCGGGCGACATAGAATCCCATTTGAAACTGCTGGCTAAGGCTAAACGTAAATACCGTACGATTGTTATTCACGTCGGCGGTAATGACACCCGATTACGTCGCTCGGAGGTCACTAAATTGAACGTGGAATCGGTGTGTTCGTACGCAAAGACGATGTCGGACTCCGTAGTATTCTCTGGCCCTCTCCCTAATCTGGTCAATGATGAGATGTATAGCCGCATGTCATCAGCCGCTGGCTGTCGAGGTGGTGTCCTGCAAACAATGTGGGCTTCGTAGACAATTGGCATACTTTCTGGGGAAAACCTGGTCTGATTAGGAGAGACGGCATCCATCCTACTTTGGATGGAGCGGATCTCATCTCTAGAAATCTGACCCAGTTCATTAGTGGACCTAATCCATGACCCAGAGTTCAGACCAGGAAGCAGAAGCAGAGTCGCAGTCTTTCACACCTCTCTGCGCTTCCTTTGGAGCAGTTACCCACCCAGTTACCCACCCAAAACCCTATAGAGACTGTGTCTGCCCCACGGCCACTTCAATTATTTAAAGTCAACAGAAGAGGAGTTATACAAAATAACTTAATAAAAGTTAAGGCAACTGATGCAACAGTGCATCAAAACAGGACAGTTAAATGTGGACTCTTAAATATTAGATCTCTGTCATCTAAGGGTGTACTTGTAAATGTTTTATATCAGATAATCATATTGATTTATTTTGTCTTACTGAAACCTGGCTGTGTCATGAAGAGTACGTTAGCCTTAATGAATCAACTCCTCCAAGTTATATTAATACTCATATTCCTCGAGGCACAGGCCGAGGAGGTGGAGTAGCAGCTATCTTTGACTCAAGCCTATTAATAAACCCTAAACCTAAATTAAATTACAACTCATTTGAAAGCCTTGTTCTTAGTCTTTCAAACCCGAGCGGGAAAACATTAAAGTCAATTTTATTTGTTATAGTGTATCGTGCACCAGGTGCGTATTCTGAATTCCTATCTGAATTCTCAGAGTTTTTATCTAGTTTAGTCCTTAAGACAGATAAAGTTATTATTGTAGGGGATTTTAATATTCATGTGGATGTGTATAATGATAGCCTTAGTACTGCGTTTGGTTCATTACTAGATTCTATTGGCTTCTGTCAGTGTGTACATAAACCGACTCACTCTTTTAACCATACCCTCGACCTTGTTCTGGTTTATGGTATTGAAGTAGAAAATGTAATTGTCTCTCAACAGAACTCTCTTTCATCGGACCATTTTCTAATAACCTTTGAATTTGTTCTACCAGAGTGTACGCCATTAGGCAAAAGTTTCTACACTAGATGTCTATCTGATAATGCTGTAGCTAAATTTAAAGAAGCGATTTCTTCAGGGTTTTATTCAGTACCATTGCTCAATATAACAGAGGACTCCTACGCTAGCTTTAGTCCGTCTCAGATTGACCATCTTGTTGATAGTGCTGCATGCTCACTGCGAATGACACTGGACTCTATAGCTCATAAAAGAAAGGAGGTTTGCTCCATGGTATAATCCTCAAACCCGCGATTTAAAGCAAATATCGCGAAAACTTGAAAGGATATGGCGTTCCACCAATGTGGATGAAGCGCGGTTAGTCTGGCGAGACAGTCTTAAAATATATAAGAAGGCACTCCGTAATGCTAGAGCAGCCTATTATTCAGCATTAATAGAGAAAAATAAGAACAACCCCAGGGTTCTCTTCAGCACTGTAGCCAGGCTGACAGAGAGTCACAGCTCTGTTGAGCCGTGTATTCCTATAAACCTCAGTAGTAGTGACTTCATGAACTTCTTTAATGATAAGATTCTAACTATTAGAGAAAAAATTTATAATCTACTGCCCTCAACCAGTACCGATCGATCCACAGCTGTAGAACCTGAAATATATTTAGATGGCTTTTCTCCCATCGACCTTCAACAATTGACTTTAACTATTTCTAAGTCTAAACCTTCCACCTGTCTCTTAGACCCGATTCCGACTAGGCTGCTTAAGGAAGTTTTACCTTTAATTAGCAACTCCTTATTAGAAATTATCAATCTGTCTTTACTGACGGGCCATGTACCACAGGCCTTCAAACTAGCTGTAATTAAACCTCTTCTTAAGAAACCTACTCTAGATCCAGAGGTGTTGGCTAACTATAGACCTATATCTAACCTTCCGTTCCTCTCTAAGATCCTTGAGAAAGCAGTAGCAAATCAGCTCTGTGACTTTATGCATAACAATAGTTTATTTGAGGATTTTCAGTCAGGATTTAGAGTGAATCATAGCACAGAGACGGCACTGGTGAAAATTACCAATGACCTTCTAATAGCTTCAGACAAAGGACTTGTCTCTGTACTTGTATTGCTAGACCTTAGTGCTGCATTTGATACCATTGATCACCAAATCCTATTACAGAGATTGGAGCATCTAATAGGCATTAAAGGAACCGCACTTAGCTGGTTTAAGTCGTATTTATCAGACCGATCTCAGTTTGTATATGTAAACAATGAAAGCTCGATGAAAACCAGGGTTAGTCACGGAGTTCCACAGGGGTCTGTTCTTGGACCTATTTTATTTACTTTATATATGCTTCCCTTGGGGAATATTATCAGAAAACACTCAGTAAACTTTCATTGTTATGCAGATGATACCCAGTTGTATCTATCAATTAAGCCAGACGAAACTAACCAGTTCTCTAGACTTCAAGCATGTCTTACGGACATAAAAACCTGGATGACCTGTAACTTTTTAATGTTAAACTCTGAAAAAACAGAAGTTATCCTACTAGGTCCAGATCACCTTCGAATTCAATTATCTAACGATATAGTTTCTCTAGATGGCATTGCTCTAGCATCCAGCACTACCGTTAAGAACCTTGGAGTTATCTTTGACCAGGATCTGTCTTTTAACTCTTATATAAAACAGATCTCAAGGACAGCCTTTTTTCATTTACGTAACATTGCGAAAATCAGGCAAATCCTGTCTCAAAGTGATGCAGAAAAACTAGTTCATGCATTTGTTACCTCTAGACTAGATTACTGTAACTCCTTATTATCAGGCTGCTCTAATAGGTCTCTTAGATCTTTACAGTTGATCCAGAATGCTGCAGCACGTGTTCTAACAAAAACTAAGAAAAGAGATCATATTACTCCAGTATTAGCTTCTCTGCACTGGCTCCCTGTTAAATCAAGAATAGAATTTAAAATTATTTTACTTACCTACAAAGCTCTAACTGGTCAGGCACCGTCTTATCTTAAGGAACTTATAGTTCCATATTACCCAACTAGAGAGCTGCGCTCAATCAATGCAGGGTTACTTGTGGTTCCTAGAGTATATAAAAGTAGGATGGGAGCCAGAGCCTTCAGTTATCAGGCTCCTCTTCTGTGGAACCAGGTTCCAGTTTCAGTCCGGGGGCAGACACACTCACCACTTTCAAGAGCAGGCTTAAGACCTTCCTTTTTGATAGCGCTTATAGTTAGGGCTGGTTCAGGTTCGCCTTGGTCCAGCCCCTAGATATGCTGCTATATGCCTAGACAGCCGGGGACTACCTAGGATACGCTGAGCTCCTCTCCTCTTCTCTCCCTCCTTCTTTATGTATTAATCTCCTATTTATGCACATTACTGATTTTGCTTCTTCCCCGGAGTTCTTGTGCTTTCTCGCCTCGCAGGTTCCCAGGAATCGGGGTTATATTTGGACTGTCATCGTGCCACCTACTGAGGCCCTGCTGACACCCACTACTACTACCACTATCATTATTAGTCACATTACTATTATTATTGCCTGTACTATTACGCTTATTGACTTGCTTCTACCCTGGAGTCTTTGTGCTTTCTCGCTTCGCAGGCTTCTATAAATCGTGGCTGTACCTGGACCGTGGATGTGCATCCTGCTACGGCCCTGCTGACACCGACTGCTACCACCATTATTATTATTACTAGTCACATTACTATTACTATTACCTGTACCATTAAGCATTTTAGCTTTACTTCCACCCTGAAGCCCTTTTGCTTTCTCGTTCTGCAGGTTTCCATGAATCGTTGTGGTACCTGGACCGTAGTCGTGCCTCCTGCTGTGAGCCGACTGACACCCACTGCTACTTCGATTATTATTATTAGTCACATTACTATCCCTATTTTCATGGCTATAATTCTACTGTAATAATTGCTGCTGTTATTATAAGTAGTCTTATTATATGAATCATTTATGTCATATACATTGAATGTGTTGTATCTAAGAACTGTTATGCTGCTCATTCTGTACACATGACATCTATTGCATTCTGTCCATCCTGGGAGAAGGATCCCTCCTCTGTCGTTCTCCCATAGGTTTCTTCCTTTTTTCTCCCTGTTAAAGGGGTTTTTTAGGGGAGTTTTTCCTGTGCCGATGTGAGGGAAGGACAGAGGATGTCGCATGTGCACAGATTGTAAAGCCCTCTGAGGCAAATTTGTAATTTGTGATTCTGGGCTATACAAAATAAACTGAATTGAATTTACATTTTTCACCCTTTGTTTCATTGCAGCCATTTGCTAAAATCGAAAAAGTTCATTTTTTTCCGCATTAATGTACACTCAGCAACCCATCTTGACAGAAAAAAACAGAAATGTAGAAATTTTTGCAAATTTATTAAAAAAGAAAAACTGAAATATCACATGGTCATAAGTATTCAGACCCTTTGCTCAGTATTGAGTAGAAGCACCCTTTTGAGCTAGTACAGCCATGAGTCTTCTTGGGAATGATGCAACAAGTTTCTCACACCTGGATTTGGGGATCCTCTGCCATTCTTCCTTGCAGATCCTCTCCAGTTCTGTCAGGTTGGATGGTGAACGTTGGTGGACAGCCATTTTCAGGTCTCTCCAGAGATGCTCAATTGGGTTTAGGTCAGGGCTCTGGCTGGGCCAGTCAAGAATGGTCACAGACTTGTTCCGAAGCCACTCCTTTGTTATTTTAGCTGTGTGCTTCGGGTCATTGTCTTGTTGGAAGGTGAACCTTCGGCCCAGTCTGAGGTCCTGAGCACTCTGGAGGAGGTTTTCTTCCAGGATATCTCTGTACTTGGCCGCATTCATCTTTCCTTCAATTGCAACCAGTCGTCCTGTCCCTGCAGCTGAAAAACACCCCCATAGCATGATGCTGCCACCACCATGTTTCACTGTTGGGATTGTATTGGGCAGGTGATGAGCAGTGCCTGGTTTTCTCCACACATACCGCTTAGAATTAACGCCAAAAAGTTCAATCTTGGTCTCATCAGACCAGAGAATCTTATTTCTCATAGTTTGGGAGTCCTCCATGTGTTTTTTGGCAAACTCTATGCGGGCTTTCATATGTCTTGCACTGAGGAGAGGCTTCCGTCAGGCCACTGCCATAAAGCCCCGACTGGTGGAGGGCTGCAGTGATAGTTGACTTTGTGGAACTTTCTCCCATCTCCCTACTGCATCTCTGGAGCTCAGCCACAGTGATCTTTGGGTTCTTCTTTACCTCTCTCACCAAGGCTCTTCTCCCACGATTGCTCAGTTTGGCTGGACGGCCAGGTCTAGGAAGAGTTCTGGTCATCCCATACTTCTTCCATTTAAGGATTATGGAGGCCACTGTGCTCTTAGGAACCTTGAGTGCTGCAGAAATTCTTTTGTAACCTTGGCCAGATCTGTGCCTTGCCACAATTCTGTCTCTGAGCTCCTTGGGCAGTTCCTTCGACCTCATGATTCTCATTTGTTCTGACATGCACTGTGAGCTGAAAGGTCTTATATAGACAGGTGTGTGCCTTTCCTAATCAAGTCCAATCAGTTTAATTAAACACAGCTGGACTCCAATGAAGGAGTAGAACCATCTCAAGGAGGATCAGAAGAAATGGACAGCATGTGAGTTAAATATGAGTGTCACAGCAAAGGGTCTGAATACTTATGACCATGTGATATTTCAGTTTTTCTTTTTTAATAAATTTGCAAAAATTTCTACATTTCTGTTTTTTTCTGTCAAGATGGGTTGCTGAGTGTACATTAATGCGAAAAAAAGCAAATGGCTGCAATGAAACAAAGAGTGAAAACTTTAAAGGGGTCTGAATACTTTCCGTACCCACTGTACATAAACAGCTGCAAAGGGCCCACTTATCCTAAAGTAGACCTACAATACATTTAAATCAGTATTATCATAGTATATAGTATTGATCCTCAATAGATCAGAAGATCAGCAGGCATCCAACAGGAGGACCAGACTGCTTACACCACCAAGTTGAAACATGAGAGGTCTCTGTCAGCCGAATGCCTCATTACTTTTGATCAGACAACTCATTCCTTCATCAAGGCAGAGGACATGGTGGATATCTACTGTACAAAAAGGAGAGGATAGAGGATATCGCTTTTTGTAAAGATTGCAAAGCAACTTGATGCAGAAGAGGGGGAACCAGAAATAGTGACACAAAAACATATGATTGGTTGATGCTTCACTGTGTAATTGGAACACTGACCATTAAAAGGATGGTTAAAATGTCATGTAAAATGACATTTGCAACAATTGCATTTGAAGAAACATATTTTTTTCTAAATGTAATAAAGAACAAATAACAATATACAAGAAATCCACATGTACTATTACCTGCAATGGGAGGTCTGAAACCACCTGTCTCTGTTTCAGGTTGGTCTCTCCATCCAGGTTGGCGGTGTCAATGTAACAAACCCCACGTGGGTCAGAGGAATACAGCAACAACATGTCAGCTGGGATGATTTCATTACAGGACAGACGGACAAAGTCTCCAACGCGCACATCCTTCCAGCACTGGTCAACGTAGGCTTTCTGCTTGCTGTGGGTAGACACAGATAAGACGGAAGGACATGTCTCAGGCAAATATCACGTACTGAGATCACGGAATGTTTGGTGTACGTGAGGTTACTGTCCAATTCAACACAACGGCATGAAAAAGGGTACAGAGTGGTCTATTTTGTGAGGCTATAAACAAAAAGTAAAAAATAAAAATAATCATTGGACAATTTACAGAGAGGTCCCAGACACTTGAGAGTGAGAGTGATAGTGAGTGAGTGAGAGTGAGTGAGTGAGTGAGTGAGACACTGAGAGAGAGAGACAAAACCAGAGAGACAGCTGTTAGCTGATAGCCAAACATACCCCAACACAATAAAAGTGGACTACTGTCTTCCCCACAGACAAACCGTGTCTAGTGTAGACACGTCTGTGTCTCTGCAGAGTGGAGACTGGGGGTTCAGTGGTGCACTCAGCTGTGTGATCACTTCTGGGCCCTGACGGCTGTGGGCCGGTTCAGAGTGGGAGTGAGAAGTCAGCAATAAAGGGGCTTTGAGAAGGTGTACAGCAACAGCAACCATGAGATGTCCTGGAGCGACATGCTCTGGTCGTGCAGCATTTGTCATTCTCAACAAAGCTTAACAATGTCAACCACAAGCAGTCTGCGCCCCTTTTGCTCCCGTTCCATTTTTATCTCTGTGACCGGTATGGCTGCTTTTCACTGCAATATATATATCCTGCACCTTTATGGACACAGCCCAATAATGGCTAGAAGCAGAGACAATATAAACATTCCTTTTGTGCAGAACAACACAGTTACAATTCCATAAAACATAAAAAAGAGAAAAAACCCAAGTTGAATTTCTTTGATTTATTTTAAATATATTGGAAAACAAGGGAATCTATACATCTTACAGTTTTCCAAGTGGCAACAAGTGTTAGGAATGTTGGAAAAAATGAGGCCCCACATGCTTTATACATTAAACTATTTACATTTTAAAACCTCTGCTTACAGCCTCCTGTCCTCTCCCTTATGCGGCTGTGGCACATAAGGTAGAGCGCTTGTCCCATAACCACAAGGTCGGTGGTTCAAACCCCTCTACCGGCAACATGCCGAGGTGTCCTTGAGCAAGACACCTAACCCCAAGTTGCTCCCCGGGCGCTTCATTGCAGCCCACTGCTCCTCCGGGATGGGTTAAATGCAGAGAAATAATTTCCCCATTGTGGGACTAATAAAGGATTGATTATTATTATTGATTATTATTAATCAACTCTGTTCAACAGGCTGCAGTTCAGTCAAAGATTTTTTTGTCACATGACTGTTGCTCACAGGCTAATCAATAATGGCTTCCCAGTTCACAATTCTGGCAAACATCTGAAAGATTGAAATCTGACAATAATTATGTTTTTACGGCTTGAAGCGATTCTTTAAGGAAGAAGGTTTTTGGGGTTCAGAGGGTTAAAAGAGACTTGAAATGGTTTTAAGGGGAATTATAGCTGCGTATTGTTAGCACAGCAATTGTAAAATATATAGGATTTCGGAGTATATATATGACACAATAAAATAGGGCCTTAAAAAGGAGCTTTGGGGAGCTTTTCCATCACTGGTAGCCCCTGAATGCCTACATACATGTCTGAGACAGTTGAAGAGTATGCTATGGTTTTATCAAGGTTCACAGGAAGGTTCAACACATTTAAAATGGCCTGATTTACGGATTCTAAAACTAGCAAGACTAAAGAAAAAGTTGGGTTGTGAGGTACAGTACATATCCCTAGTCAGTGTTTAACCAACAGTAGATGGCGGTTGGCACCGTAGTTTGGAGAAACAGACAGGAGTACCAACACAGAAGTAAACAAATATACTGTTGTGGATGAGGGCAGCAGCAAAACATAAACCTTAAAGAATGACTGACCTAAAAATATATATCAGTTGAACTGTACACTATATTTAGAAGAAGTTATAGAACTAGAAGAAGAAATCTTTACTCTCATCAAAGCCACAAGACTCCTTTGTCATTTTACGCTGCAGAACATGGGAGATGCTGATCTACATCACAGATTATGACATCTGTAGACCGGCATTGGCTGGAAGTTATTAGATCAATTATGATTTGTGCTGATCTTCTTACACACTCATAAACCGGGCACTTAGCCTACCTCTCAACTTTTAAACACCACAGTCTGGCAAGCAAGCTGCTTTATTGATGATAAATTGGTGATCACACAGAGCAGCATACTTTTGTCCACAGAAACAAATGTTGATAATACTTTATCTTCTTCTCAATGGTCAACACTAGAAGGTCCACTATAAAAGATGTAAAGCAGGTGTCAGGATTCATTTGGGTAAAAAAAAAAACAGAAAACCTGCAGGAGGACACAATAAGCATAAACTAGGTTTATTATGCTTTGAGATGCTTGTTTAAGAAAGGAGATGCACTTATGACTTCTGGTGACTAGTAGTTCTCTTGAATACCTATGTTGAATACACTTCCTGTAAGTCGCTTTGGATAAAAGCGTCTGCTAAATGACTGTAATGTAATGTAATGTAATGTAATTAAAGTGTGCATGAAGATGAATGAGTATGAATGACGATAACTTATATTTTATACTGTATAACTTTTATAGGCTTTTGACTATGGAAGCAGTGTCAGCATTTAAAACTATATTGTACTGTATATCAACTGATCGGATGAAGACTCCTGGTGGTATTTGCCAACAGGGAGTCTGCCTCACAGAAAAGAAACACACCCTTTTGTGGACAGGTATTATAGGCCCATTCAGTGGACACAATGACTGGTTAATTATTACACTCACAGTCAAACAGCTTCCCAGGCAGGGTAATGGGAATTCTTGATGTTATCAGAGATAAACTATGCTTTTTTTTTATTGCAATCTAAATATAGTTTATTGATATAATGTGCAAAAAACTATATGCAAATTAGTTTTTACTGTGTTTACTTATTTTGACTGTGTTTGCACTTAACTAACTATTTGGGACAGTGTTGTAGACCACCTAAACCGAGACCAAGTCAAGACCAAGACCAGGGGTATCGAGACTGAGACTAGACAAAGACTTTGAGGGGCTGATACCAAGTCAAGAAAAAAAACCAAAGCAATTTCCCTTTGCTTGCAAAAAAGTGGTGTGTTAATTATTGGGCTCTTGCATGTTGTTGATTCATAGGGTAGCCTATTGAAAACTACCATTTACAACACAGGCAGTGTGTCATAAACACTTAAAGGGCCAGTCTTTAATGAATGAAATTGCTGTCATTATCTACTTAAACAGGCCTTATTGTTCTATTTTCTGGGTGCATATTTTTATCTCCAGTTACAACATGTTTACATGCGTTAATGCCCATAATCCTCCTTGTTTTTCTCATCCTGGCTGTCCTGCAGCACCTCTTCTCACCCTCTCTCTGAAATGCTCTGTTGTAGCGCTTGCTCCTCCCTCCAGAAAGAAAAGTCTGCTCTGATTGGTCAACTAGCCCGCTCTGTTGTGATTGGTCAACGTTTCACATTTAAAAAAAACTCTTCCTCCAGAGCTTCAGCTCCGTCTCTCTCTTTTTTGTTGTGTGAGGGCCAAACTAGCCGGAAGGAATTTTACGTCACTTCTGTAACATTATGACCTCATAAAGTTACAGAAGTGAAAGGAGAGAATTCAATGGAGCCGTTTCAGGCAGCTCAGGAGCAGTGTTTCTGAGGGGGAGGGTAACTCCTTTTAGGCCTGGACTTCAGGTTTTACACTATACGGACCTTTTACATGTACAACAATATATATAACACACTAAAGGAGAGGGAAAAAGTGGAAAAGCATAATAGGGCCACTTTAATCTTTACTTAGTTGGAAACCATAGACAGCAACAGTGCTTTCAATGCCAAAAAGAATATCCAATAAGCCTTTGTCTCAGGTCTCAGTGTATGTAGCATAATAGGCAGAGGGTTATTAGACGATTGCCAAATTAGTTCAAAACAGAGCCAAAACCTGTTGCCTTTTTTTGGTGCATTCTTTTTTTGGGCCAGGCTGGCTTGCTGCCCCTTTGGCACTTGGTACCGTACAGACAGTAAGAAGGGACCTACGCTCCTTTGTGAAGGTTCATTCACTGATTGGTTGTTGAACTTCTGTTAAGTTGTCAAAGAGCAGCCTTGAAGTCTTGGTCTGTTTTTTTTGTGACCAACCTTACGGCTTAGAAACATAAAGGAGGGTGAAAGTATTTTTCACCGATACATTTCTAGTTGTAGTTTTGATATTAGCTTATGTCCTTTTTGTAATCAACTTTTTGTTGAGATGTATTGTAACTTGCACTTAAGGGTTCATTCTTGACATTGGAACCTTGACCTTTGTAAAAGCAGACATCTCATGGAGAAAACATTTTATTATTTTTATTTTAGATTTTGGGCTATTTTGTTTCCATCACTCGTTATCTTTCAGACTAGTGGAAAGAAAAAATCCAAAATACACATTTAGTTGATTATTCTACCACACTTTCTGTATTTGCGTCTGTAGATTTCTCATAAATACACAATGACCATTTACATATTTAGACATAACATTTTAGAAAACTTTTATCAACTGAGAAAGATATTATTTTAGTATTTTTTTCTACCCTATTCATATGAAGTGCCTTGCACAATTTATGACATTTTACAATCAGTATCTTTAAAGGCCATTTTTCAAAACCATTTCTTTGTCGTACTCTGAGACAGAAATCTCCACTTCAGTAGCACTTACATACACCAAACTTTCCAGTTTCATTCCTATCTATATACTGAAGGTTTCTTACAAAGGGATTTGTTCATATATCATTCTTTTTTTTGAGTGATACAAAGGGATCTCCAAATCCCATCTGTAAAACCCTTTGACTCTAAAAAATGTCAACAAAATGCAACAAGAATATTTAAACCTGGTTTTATCCAATGGTCAGGTTTCTGTTCTGAAAATGGACGCAATTTGCACCTATTTTTTTAAAGATAAACCCTCACTTTTTTTGGACGTAGACTTTCTCAATACTTCACAAAATGGAAAAAATTAAGCACATAACTGAGTCGCAACTATCCTTCTTGGATACTGCTAGGGAGATTATCACCAATAAGAAGATAGCTTAGATGTTGGTTGACACATCAAACTGACTGAAAGCAACATTTAACATACCTGCTGTATATGTGGCACCGAAGCCTGTTGATAGAATGATCCGATTTAAACCTGTGGAAGTCTTCCCAAATATCCGTGACAGCAGTCACTGACAGCACCAGTATGATAGGTGCCAAAGCAATCTCTGGTTGGAAGGCCTCCACCACAGGAACAAAGTTCAGAGCAGCAAGGAAGATGAAGTAAATATTGGCAAAGCGATGGAGCTGTTCAAACAGATTCTTGGGCAGGAAGGAGAACAGAGAATACTTTGTGGTCCGGATCTTGTTGCTTTTATAAAACTTCAGGAGTTGACTCAGTTCTTCATTCTCTGTGGAGGAAGGTACTACCGTCCTCTTCTTCCTGAGGTGCCTTTTGGAAGAGTGAAGACGAGATGGACATTCCAAGCTATGCATGAGACCACTGCTGCAGTGGATTATCCCCCTGCTGGTCTATGTCTCCGTACCTGCCTGCAACCGTTTTCCAGTTGTCAATTTTCTTCCATATTCATGCAGATCATTCTAATGTAGAATATTTTCGCCTGACCCTCGGAAGTACAGACATGGACATGGCAGGCGTTGTGGGAATGGGAGTGATGAATGGATACTCACTACCTTTGTGACGGACTTCACTGCCATGCCTCTAGAAGCCAATCACGCTATAAACAAACTCAAGGTTCAAGTTTTACAGCTGCCTCAAAAGACGGATTGTATAACCAGATAGAGACAAAAAAGGGAGCGGTCATTTGTTTTCTTTCCAATCCCTCGAGATATGAGCCATGGACAGATTGATATATCCACAAGTGAAATTGAACAGCATGGTTTGATAAATCTTCCTGATGATATAATATTACTGTACATTATAACAATGACATGATGGCTCCTTCAAGTGCTAATATCACCAACAGTTAGGCAGAGGTTTCAACTACAATTATGGTTTGGCTAAATGGAGGGATGTGTTACTTTTGCTGTTTCACATATATGTCATAGGGGCGAGGTCAAGGTGGGTGGTGGGTGGAAAACATAGGACCTTAACACTCAACACTGGGGTTTGCAACTTATATCCTGCACCTGGTTAGAGTTGGGTTACTAAAAACTTTGAATCAGGTCAGGGAAAGACAGTCAAAGGAGGATAGCATGACTTTGTTGTATCTTGTAGGACAGTGAGTGAGCAGATTTTTATCAAGAATGTCTCGGCACATTTTTCCAGTCATCCTTCCTTCAATTATATGAAGTTTGCCAGTGCTATATGCTGAAAAACAGCCCCACACCATGATGTTCCCACCTCCAAACTTCACTGTTGGTATGGTGTTTTGGGGGTGATGTGCAGTGCCATTTGACCTCCAAACATGGTGTGTATTATGGCATCCAAAGAGTTCAATGTTGGTCTCATCTGACCAGACTATATTCTCCCAGTATTTCACAGGCTTGTCTAAATGTTGTGCAGCAAACTTTAAACGAGCTTCAACATGCTTTTTCTCCAGCAATGGAGTCTTGCGTGGTGAGCGTGCATACAGGCCACGGCGGTAGAGTGCATTACTTATTGTTTTCTTTGAAACAATTGTACCTGCTAATTCCAGGTCTTTCTGAAGCTCTCCACAAGTGGTCCTTGGCTCATGGACAACTCTTCTGATAATTATATATATATATATATATATATAAATATATATATATAAATATAAAAATATATATATATAAATACATATTTAAAAAAAAAAAATATATATATATATATAAAAAAAAAATATATATATATATGACAGTCCTCCGTCTTCCACTCCGCAATCGCAGGTGATGTGTTCTCCTCCGATCGCCCCCCCGCCTCCCACCCCGCCTATCATTGGAGACTCGATTGGGAGGAACATAAGGAAAAAAGCTGCGGCGACCTTTTGTTTTCTGGGCGCAAAGGTAAAGGACATCCTGGAAAAGTTTCCCAGCGTCTTGGACAAACATCCACTTGCCCAAGATGTGGTCGTGCACATTGGCTGTACTGACATTTCCAACCAGTCCTCTGAAATACTAAAATAGAATTTAAGCACCCTCCTAGACTCCCTCGAGGTCCATGGTAAACAGGTCTTTATCAGCGGACCTATCCCACCACACAACCGCAGTATGAGTTGGTTCAACCTTGACCGAAACGTGGCTTTTATTGATAATTTCAATCTTTTCTGGAAACGTCCTGCTTTTTACCGCCCTGATAGCGTCCACCCAAGTAGCTTGGGGTCACGCACTCTAACTGACAATATTTTTTACTCCATCTTGACCTCACCGTCGCACTGTCTATGGCACACCACATGTCCTCACATGGTAACAGCCTACCAACAGAGGCATACCACTCTAACACCTACAGCCAACACTAGCTCCCACTTGTGGCCTGGTGGGTCTCTTACTACTCTTACCCTAGTCTCCACCTTAAACTCTACTCCCGGACCCATGAACATTCCCGTCAGAATCACAGACTTGCGCTTGCGCCCTACTACTGGTCTGGTTCGCCATGTTGCGCGAGTGATCCATCCAATCGCACGTACCCCCAAAGCTTTGTGTGCTGACGAGACAGTGTGTTCCCCCATTAAAATGTGTCCTATAAATGGGACTTGCTCAACCAACTCTAGCTCCTCTCATTCGCCTACTGTTCTGGCCTATAGGTCTTTCCAGCGTATCAGCCTAGAAGACCTGATGGCCTTAATTAAGAAAACTAAGCCACCATCTTGCCCTCTGGATGTTTTACCATCCTCTCCATTTCTGAAAGTTCTGCCAATTATTGGCCCTGCTGTAACATCTATTGTTAATTCCTCATTGTTTACCGGAAGCGTCCCATGCTAAGTTACGCATGTACCTATCCAGCCTATTTTAAAGAAAACTAACCTAAATTCCGGCTTTGCCCATGAACTACAGGCCAACATCAAAACTCCCTTTTCTTTCAAAAATCTTAGAGAAGATTGTGGCCAATCTGATCTTGAGACCTTTATGATCAAAAGTTATCAAAATGGTTTTGATCCAAGGACCTTGACGTGGCGTGGTGCCCATTTTGTGCCGGTCGCCATGAAAAAGGAAGTTGTTGTAACTCCAAGGTACATAGAATAATCTGGCCAAAATCTCTTATGCATGATGCTGGTTCAGGGCTGAACAGATTCCAATGCAAAAAAATTCACAAAAGCATAGCGCCACCTACTGTCAAAAGTAAATGACAAGCTTTATACTTTGATGTACTGCTCCTAGCCAGTGAACCAGATCGACTTTAAATCTGATAAGGAATCTGGTCATTGAACGCTGTTGCGGTGGCAACGCTTTGTTCGCCAAGAAAAATAAATAAGCTGCCCAGCGCTACGTTTGACCTAGATGCATGAAATGTGGTAGGCACATGTATATCATGTGGACTTAAAAAAAAGCCTCTTGGGACCATGCTCCAAACCCAACCGGAAGTCAGCCGTTTTGATTTTTGTGTGCATTTTCATCACTTTTTCGGCCATTTACAGGCGCTACACTTTAACGAACTCCTCTTAGGGAATTCATCAGATCCACTTCAAATTTGGTCAGTACGATTTAAAGACCTTAGTGATTAAAAGTTATCAAAAGTTTGTTGTTTCGCGGAACACCGCTACCGTGGCGACGCATTGTTTGCCATGAAAACAAAGGTGTTTTTAAAGGTCTAAAAATTGCTTGAAAAACAACCACACTTGGCACACACATTAAAAGTCCAAAATGTAGTGCCTGATATGATTTTAATGCATAAGAGTGAAAAGTCGACTCGATAGCGCCCCCTATAAAATTTCGATTTTGAAAGGATACTGCCCTCCCCCGTATGTCCGATTGACTTGAAATTCAACACACATATCCAGTTCCATCTGCTCTACCAACCACGCGCTCTAACTTTTAGGCTCCACCTCCTAGATTTTCTGCTATTTCTCTTTTTTTTTTAAACATATTTTTGCGTACTCCTCCTAAATGCCAAGTCCTATTGCTTCCAAATTGTCTGTGTGTTATCACTCGATCAATATGAAAATCTGAACTGGAGATGCTCATACATGCATTTATTTCCTCCCGTATTGATTATTGTAACGCCCTATTCTCCTCACTCAGTACATCTGCTCCTAACCGTTTACAGGCAATCCAGAATGCTGCCGCCAGATTACTCACAAATACAAATATACGGTCTCACACCACCCCCATTCTCAAATCTCTCCACTGGCTCCCTGTTGAATTAGGATACACTTTTAAAATGATCAGCCTCACTTACAGATCACTACACGGTCAGACTGCTGCATATGTAGTGGAACTACTTCACCCCCATTTATCAGCCCGCACTCTCCGGTCAAACAAGTTAAATTTGCTTTTTGTCCCACGCACTCGCCTTAGGACCCGTGTTGACTGAGCTTTTGAGGCAGTAGCTCTAAAACTATGGAACGCTCTGCCTGCACACCTACGGTTATCTGAATCTGTGATTTCATTTAAACACCAGTTTAAGACATACCTTTTTAGAAAAGCCTTTGGATAAAAGTCATGCTCCGGGTCTGCTTTTAACTTTAACGTCTTTTGTGCCTTACTTAAAACACTTTCATGTTTTATGTTTTGTTTTTATTGATTTGTTTTTCTTTCTTGTCCGCAATTCTGTTGCTGTTAAACACTTTGTGACTTCTGTCTATAAAATGCGCTATGTAAATACATTTTACTTACTTACTTACTTTATTTTATAGTTTATTCATTTATTTTCTCTCATGTAGTTTAGTTATGTAGTTAGTTTAATAAATATTTCATTATTAAAGAACTTGATCATTTTATTTGTGTGTATATGAAATAATACGTCCCTGTTAACCTTGAGAAGAACTCCGTAGCAACCCTGAAATTTCGACATAATTGATTGATATCACATTTTGAAGTTTTCCCTATTCCTCCAAAATTGGATGGCGTCCAAAATTAAATCTCATGTTAAATTCTGTTAGGTAAACTAATGGTGTCTTATGGTTTAAGTTGAGTACCATCATTCTTTTATAGAAATGTACAGGTTCATAAATCATAATTGAATTATTAATAATTGTTACATAACATATCAATTCATTATTATTTACTAAATCTGCTACCAGCAACGCTACACCTCCCAAATTGATCATCTTGACAATAGTGCTACATGCTCACTGCGACTGACAATAATAATAGACTATATTGCTCCTATAAAAAAGAAAATAATTAAACAAAGGTAGTTGGCTTCATGGTATACTGCTCAAACCTGCAAATTAAAGCAAACATCACAAATTTTTTGGAGACTCTTTAAATCTAAATTTCAATTTTGAATTAATCGAAAAATGCTGGTTAGAGGCGTGGTCATTAGGGCTGTGGCCGTCAGGGGCATGGATGTTCAGAGTGCATGCGCATCCGGAACAGACCCATTGCCTGGCTCCTGCTACAGCATTGTCCAGAGGAGAACATTTCTAATCCCTTGAAGGCAGATAGAGGTTCACTCACCCACAGAACACTTGCACCACATTGTTGTTGACCTTCCTGTCGAACAAGTAGCGCCTGTAGTCTTCCAGGGCATCTTTGATGGCAATAACAGTGAGAACCACCAGCAGAGGAACCATGGTAATTTCCTTTTGAAAGGCTTCAACAACTGGCACCCAGTTCAGTAACGCTAGGAATAAGAAGTAGAGGTTGGCAGCCCTACAAAGGAAGGTTAGAGCAGCAAGTTAGTATGTAGAAGCTACAAAGGAACAACAGAAGCTGTAGATGTTTATAGTAGTCAAATGTTTATGTTTACCTTGAGCTTATTGTCCCTATTTTTTAGCAATGTCTATTTCTTTATACATTGGAGGCAGAAAAATATCTGAGTCAAATTACTTGTATGTGTTCACACTTACTTGGCCAATAAGGCTGATTCTGAAGACACTAAATGAGCACTGTGTGGAGGACAGTGCATAGCCTTGTAAGGTTTTATAATTAAAAAAATGATTAAGGGCTGGTTAATCCACATTTCAATAATCTAGACTCGCAACAGAGACTATGGGAAAGTAGTTTTAATGAAAAAGAACAGTTTCTCTTCGTTAATCCCAACGATAGCGTGATACCACATTGACCTTGCTTTGTGATGCACACCCTGTTCAACAAAGCCAGGCAGTGTGTTCAGCCCACGAGTAAAGATCTGACCTGTGGAATTGCTGGAACAGGTTCATGGGGATGAAGGTCAACAAGCTGTACTTGGTAGTGCAGATGGCATTGCCCTTGTAGCTTTTGAAGACTGCGTCGGACTCCTGTTGGGGGGGGGCATGGCGAGCAAACACAGTCCTCCGCCTCCCACCAGAGCTGTGGGTGTCCAGGGAGGGTTTGCCGGGCAGGCCATCGGGGGCAGAGTACCAGCCTCTCCCAGAGCTTCCTGCCAGCATCTGCCGACAACGATGCTGCATCCAGTGGAGCCGCTCCATCTGAGACTCTAGCTGAGCTGTGAGAGTGGCTGACCCCCTGCTCCTCTGTGCTCCACACCTGACTTTCACAATGTCCTCATCCTGCAAAGAGAGATCACAAAATATTTTTTCTCTAGCTTGTTCTTATAGGCAAGTTTAAAGGATCAGTGTGGTGTTATTATATTATATTTAAAATGAAAATCCCATAAAAAGACCCAAACCAACTATTTGTTGAGAGATAGGTCGCTCAAAGTGTCTGATAGCATGTCTGTTAGGTGTTAAATATTTTTAATGGCCTCTTTTTAAAAAAAGTAGAAGTTTTCGGGACTACGTCAGCACTGGATTGAACCACATTTGGTGTATTGGAGTATTTGGGGCAGCAGGACATTGTTTGGATATTGAGTCAAAATAAACTAGTGTGTGTGTGGATGGTAATAAAATAACTTGTCCCCCAGTGCAACAGTGTGACTCTCTGGTGTAGTTTTGATAACAAGGGACCTCTTTGGCACAGAGGAGAAGGATAAACCACAGAATACTTGTTAGTAGATACATCAAAGTTTATCCACCATTACTGTGATCTTTCCCTAACCTTAACAATACTGAATTCGCCACGCACTAATATTGCAGATAAAAAAGTTTGGGGCAGGATGTTTTTTAAAAAAAGGTTGTAGCAATCAAGGCTTTGCAGAATTTTTTATTACCAACATTTTAATTGAAACAGCGTGTATCAGTGTACGTCAATGGAGCTGAGGTGGAGCAAGTTAGCAACTTGAAATTCCTGGGAATCAGCATCACTAACAACTTGACATGGTCCTAAAACATCTCATCACCTAGTGAAGAAAGCTCATAAACGGCTGGATTTCTTAAGCAACAAGCTGTGAAAACAGACATTATCTTTGGATTTTCAACATTCCGACAGTCCTTGAACACATCATACGCGACAATTGCTTCAGTCAGGGAAAGCAACCACATCTAAGCTTAAAATTGTTTGATTTCATCAAAAACACTATATTCAACATGTTTCATTTAAAATGTCATCCTAAAGATACCAGGTTCTGTAAAAAGGTTACATTTTGGGCTCCTCAATGCAACTGGGAAGCCATGATTAACTCTGCTGAGACCAACAGTCACATGACAAAAACCCGATGAAAGTTCGACCTAACCGCAGGCTGCTGAACACAGGGAAGAGAGTAGAGGAAAGGAGAGGTTGCAAACATGAAAATAGATCAGTATGTATAGCACTTGGAGCCATATTTTTTCCCAATATTGGCAACATTTGTGATCACTGGGAACAATGTTGGATAATCTTGATTACACTGTTTTTCAATTTGTTTTAAATATATTGTAGGAGCCGCATATAAGTATATTTTTTATGAATGTAACTTACTGATTTTTCCAATATTTGTGTTATTGGTGGCCACAGTCAAGGAGGGCACTCCTATAAGTTGGTGGGATGGAGGGTGAGAAAGCGAGTGAAGCGTTATGAATGGCATCGGCAACGCCACAGTGAAACATTAAGGAAACTCAAACAACTGCATCTTATTTTCCTATTGTGTTTATTTTGCAATACATTCTAATCAACTGTGAACAATGAGCTCCCTCTGGACTTCTTTTTGGAAACAAGGCTGCGAGTCTGAAAAACTGCACCGAAATTCTCTGTGTGGTAGTTCTGAAGGTTTTGCCACTACATATATTATCAAAGAAATTCAACATTATGCATTATTTTTCTTTTTCTTTGTTATGATTTAC